>NW_026511549.1:0-282602 GCF_027579735.1 Bombina bombina
TGATTGGTTAAAACCAAACACACCTCCAATGTTAATTTGTTATGCATATCATTTTTCAATTACAAGTTTCTATGTGTGGCAATGAGATAGATTAGGACTTTTGTTTATAACATTCTTATATATATGATGTTAGCTATAATACAACTTTTCTGCTGTATTCAGAGTTCATTTGCAAATAAATCTGTGTGTATACAGGAAGCAATTTTGTTTAAAATTTAAAACTTATGGAAATGCATTTGAAAAAATTTTATGCTGCAAATATTTGATTAATTTAATTTCTTATGATTTCTTTATATAATTAGCATAATTTCATTCCATAAATTGTGTGTGACTAATGTTTAAATATTTTAGATATAACAAACTGTAACATGGCATAATTACCCCCATGATATGGAATGAAATAGATGAAATATGTATATGTGCACACCTATATGTATGCGCACACATACATGCATACATCTACCGATAGGAATTTATGTCTGGTGCCAGAACTATAATATAGACTAATGCAGAAATTTATAAGATCAAATTCACTGTTTAGGACCTAACGGTCTTCTGGTCTTTAATTTTAAAATCCAGAAGACTTCTTCTATGTGCCAACAATGAGTCTCTGTCACCCCCCCTCTGGGGGCCGTGGGACATATTTTACTAAGTCCAATTTAGTGTGGCTGGACTTTTGTTGTGAATCAACCGGAAATGCGTGATCAATGGAGTAGTGAGTGTACCTGTTTTTATGTTATTTACATGTTCACGGTACTCGGGGCTCTGACTTCTCTTGAGGTCATTCCTACATATTGCAAATTGCAAAGTGAGCATGTTAAGAGATAAATGACATAGGTTGCCCTACAATTAAAACATCTCTCATGTTCGAAAGATTCGCTCTGTCACTGTACTCCTGAAACCATTTCCTACAGATAAATGATTGCAAGCTATGCAGTCAGGGTAGTGACATCTGTAGACTCCTTTGGCACTTAGCAAGAACTAGATGTATCCCCAGATTTTGCTCTGAGCATTGTGGGTGCTACCCTGTTGCCAATTGTGGTCCCTCTTCTGAAAGCAAAGCGACAACCTTTTCTGGACAAATCAGCTAAGCCCTCATCTGCTAAAAGTAAGGGAAAATGTTTTGAAATTATATTGCAAATTTCCCCGTATTGGTCACTGTATGTTGTAAGAAATGTGATATTGTCTTTGGATTGACTTTTGATTGACTTGTCATCTTTATTCTTGTCAAGTAAAGAATTCCTATCTTTTTTACTTACTTCCTTTTTAATCCCTAGTAGCATTTTCTTAGGGTAACCTCTGGAGACTAACCTATTAGTTAGTTCATTTGCCTGCATTTCAAATGTAGATTTGTCTGAGCAATTTCTAAGTGTCCTGACATATTGGCCCTTTGCTATGGCTTTAAATACTCTATTAGGATGATTGCTCTTGGCATGTAGGATTGTGTTTTTTGCTGTAGGTTTTCGAAAAACACTTGTGGATATGAAACCTTTTGTTCCAATAATCTTTCCTGTTAGAGTTACATCCAAATAGTTAATTGTGTTTGAATTAGTTTCAAAGGTGAAACTAAGGCCTATGTTGTTACTGTTTAAATCTTGAATGAATCTGGGGATCAAATTTGTATCTCCTTGCCAAATCACAATGAGGTCGTCTATAAACCTCTTATAGAATGTGATGTGTTGTTTGTATTAATTTCTATCTCCATAGATGTGGGACTGCTCCCACCACCCCATATATAGGTTGGCGTAAGAGGAGGCAAACTTGGCCCCCATAGCAATCCCACATCTCTGGAGATAGAAGTTACTATCAAAGCAAAAGTATTTATGTGTAAGTAAAAAGTTTGTCACTCGCAATATAAAGCTACACTGTTCATCCTCAAATTGTCCTGAACTTGTTAGGAAGTGCCTGATAGCTTCTTTGTGTGGTATTGAGGAATAGAGAGCTTTAACATCTATAGTGACCCCAGTATTTGTTGTCTTCCAACCTACATCTCTCAACAGGCCCAATAAATGTTTTTGTGTCAGACAAGTGGCTTGGTAAGTCCATCACATATGGCTGCAATATTGCATCCAGCCATTGTGAAAGTCTCTCAGTCAGAGATCCAATACCACTAATAATTGGTCTACCATGAATTTCTATCCCAGGTTTATGGATTTTGGGCAAGTGGTTAAAGATTGGTCTGACTGGGAATTCAACTTGTAAATATTTGTACGTGTCTTCGTCAAACATTCCTATCTCCCTTCCTTCATCTAGTAAGTCCAAAAGCTCAGACTCAAAAGCGTCAGTAGGATCTTTGCTTAGCAAAATGTATTGTTCCGTGTCCATTAACTGTCTCCTGCTTCAGTTAGAAATTGATTTCTGCTCATGACCACTATAGAGCCGCCTTTATCCGCGGCTCTAATCACTAGATCATCATTGTTTTGGAGCCTTGTAAGGGCTTCCCTTTCTCTTAGGGAAAGATTAGACTTGCTTATGCAAGAACTACAATTATTTGAGAGGACCGTGATATCATTCTCTACCCTTTTTTGAAAAGTTTCCAGAATTTGGCCCCTGTTCTGAATAGTGTAAAAGGAGGAGTTGCCTTTAAATTTTGGCAAATTTAAAGTGTCTGAAGGTCCCACCGCTCCCATCAAATGTAGTTCTTCTAAGGCTATTAGGTCTCAGTCTTCCTCAAATGTAAGGTGTGATGTAGTAGTGGCTGTAGCTGTCCTGTTGATGCCTGTGTCAGTATCTTCAGTCTGTTTGTAAAACTTTCTTAGTGTCAAATTTCTGATTAACTTGTTTACATCTAATAAAGTTGCAAACAAATTAAAATTAGAAGTAGGGACAAAGCTGAGTCCTTTATTTAAAACTTTAATTTCAAGGTCAGTTAAGGTATAGTCAGAGATGTTAATAACATTATTCATTACTGGTATTTCGTGTAATAGCCCCTTTTCTGGCTCCTCTGTGGGTACCTGTTGGACCTGGTCTGTTCTGGTTTGTCTTGTTCTAGTGTTGGTGTATGGGGGTTCTGATTCTTTTTTACCTTTTGCCCCCCCCCCCCGTTTGTACCAACTGGGCCCAGGCAAAAAACCTTATCAAATTCATTGTGTGTTTTATTTTCTACATTGCCAGATTTAGGAGTTGGCACTTCCAGTACCTAAACTCCCTATATTTTGTATAGGCATGTGTGGAGGATGGGGAGGGGGTGATATTGTTGCTTATGGTTGGACCAGGATAGATTTGATTTTGGATTTTACTGTAGCTTAATATATGTATTATATTTTATATATATTATTTTCAATATCAGGAAACTCGAGCTTAAGATCCCATGATTTGCCCATATACCGATCCGATTTTCCATTAACAAATATGGCCTATAGACTGTCAGACTATTTACTATCCGGTCGCCGGAAATTACATCATCATGCCACGCGGTGACCGGAAATTACGTAGTTATGCGACATAGAGGCTGGAAGTGACGTAAACCGGAATTCACATACGTAGAATTGACACCGGAAGCTAACTGAAAGCTCAGATCTGTTTTTTTGGTGGTATCCTTTGGCGCAAAATAATTTTTTTTGGCGGTATTTATCAACGGATTTGCCTAATTTTGATTGGCTACATTACATACTTGTAAGCATCTCGAAGCTGGTATTGTCTTGATAAAGGTCTTGTTTAAGGCCGAAACGCATCAACCATTTGACTACCCAGCTTGAGTTTCCTAATTGGTAGAAGACTCAGTAAGCCTATTCTCATATTAGGCAGATCTGTGTCCCTGATATTGCACCATTTTTTCTTTTCTGTTTTTTTTCCTAACAGGTTTACTAAACACAAGGAGAACAGTTCACCTAAAGGACCTCATTTCCCTTGCACCATTTACACCCTTTGGATCTAAAATACCCCCACTATTATTTTTCCTTTTTTTGGGGTTTATTTAATCCACTTCAGCCTCTTTTGAGTGTATATGGGTCATTGATACCTTTTAAGTGTACACTTATTTGTGTTATTTTTTGTTATTTTTGTTGGCAGATACCCCCTTATTATCCCATTTTTTCCACCACGTAACTGTGTTATTGTAATATATTATATACTTAGTCCATACTGTGATCTATTATTGTAATACATTTATATTATCTGCACACTAAAGCCTCTAGGCACTCCTTACACTCTCTTACTATTTCACTTTCATTATTATGTTATCGTTTACCCTAAGTGAGCCTGTGTGCTATTTCTTTTGGCGCTGTCAACTATATCTCTTATTCAGAATCAGAAGAAGGGGAGATGATTCAGAAACTCTTCTAGCAGAAGAAAGTAGTTTAATGTCATACTTATGCATAGGCTCAAAAGGAAGAGCTTGCAAAACTTTTAACACCAGGTTAAGATTCCAAGGAGGAGAATTTGGCCCCTATTTAAGAAAGTCTGGCGGACCTGATCCGACAGTGCGGATCAGGTCCGCCAGACCTCGCTGAATACGGCGAGCAATATGCTCGCCATATTCAGCATTGCAGACTCGCGGCCAATGGGCTGCCAGCAGGGGGTGTCAATCAACCCGATCATGCTCGATTGGGTTGATTTCCGGCAATGTCTGTCCACCTGCTCAGAGCAGGCAGACAGGTTATGGAGCAGCGGTCTTTGTGACCGCTGCTTCATAACTGCTGTTTCTGGCGAGCCTGCAGGCTCACCAGAAACACGGGGTATCAAGCTCCATACGGAGCTTGATAGATAGGCCCCATAGGCTTAATATGAACCAAATCTTAAACAAAACAATGAACATCAGGAAGATTAGCAGTTCTCCTGTGAAACAATGCAGAAAGGGCAGAAATCTGTCCATTCAAAGAACTGGCAGATAAACCATTCTGCATAAACTGAAGAATCCTAGGAATTCGAAAAGAATGCCATGAAAAACCTTGAGCCACACACCAGTAAATGTAAGTCTTCCAAAAGGTTTGCAAGCTTGGATAAGAGTATCAATAACAGAATCTGAGAAACATCTATGTTTCAGAACTAAGTGTTCAATTTCCATGCAATCAAGTTGAGAGATTTTAGATCTGGATGGATAATGGGACATTGAGACAGAAGGTCTGTCAGAAGAGGCCAAGGAGGACAACTGGACATCTGTACCAGATTTGCATACCATGTGTGGCTATGCTGGGGCAATCAGGATTACATTGGCTTTCTCCAGTTTAATCTTGGAAATTACTCTGGGAAGAAGAACCAGAGGAGGAAAAAGATCAGCAAGATGAAAGGACCAAGGAAGCACTAGAGAATCCACTGCTACTGCATGTGGATCCCTGGACCTTGCAAAGTACCTGGAAAGTTATCTACCTCTGGTAGACCCCAAAGGTCCACTATCAAACTGAATACATCCTGATGAAGAGACCATTGCCCTGGAAGAAGAGTCTGAGGCTTCCCAATTGAAATATCAACAGCAGAAATCTGACAAGAATCGGTTTCTTCCCAGGAAAGAATTTGTGACACATCCTTCATGGCCAAGGAACTACGAGCCCCCCCCCCCCCGATGATTGACATAAGCTACTGCAGTAACATTGTCTGACTCGAAGAGGAGAAAAGGTTCCCTTTTCAACAGAGGCCAAGCTGGAAGGGACCTGAAAATAGCACAGAGTTCTAAAACATTGATAGGAAAACTCACTTCCGGAGACGCACACGATAGCATCTCGCTTCCCCAGGATTCTAAACTCCTTGTGCTGTCAGAGACCCCCAAACTGCTCCCCATCCTGAAAAAAACATGATTTTGAAGTAACAACAACAGTTTGGTATGAGATTCTGCTAAAGGAAAAGATGGAGCTTGAACAAAGATATCTTCCAGGTAAGGAAATATTGCAATACCCTGAGTTCTTTTTACAGACAAAAGGGCACCCAGTAGCTTGGTTATTATTCTTGGAATTGATAATGACTTACAGGCTGCTGCTTCCATATGGAGGTTCTATTTTGTTTGTTTTCTGACCTTCACAGCGGCATGATGTAGCCATATTATGACACATGCAAGTAGATCTATTCATACACTTCCCATATTTATCATTGATATTACAATATGGACAGGTAATATACCTTATTTAGGACTATTAGGATCTTTTTTGGCAAATATTGAACATCACAAGCCCATGCATTACATTGTTAGGGCATTTAACGCTGATATGGTCTTTTGTCACAATATAAATATATATATATTTATATTTGTCAGACGATGATTAATTGTGTATACAGTACTATTAGGACTATAGTTATTTTTTATTTATTTGTTTTATTGTTTAATATACCCACCCCTCACCTGGAGAGGGATTACCAGAGGATTGCTGCTTGCATTGCTGGTGTATTGTAGGAGACCAGTCTGCTGGATGACTGTGAAATTGCAGTCTGCCTTATTTGTACCAATTCCACCTAGTGCAACATCACATGTAAGTGCCTATAGTAACCTTATTATATTACTGTTTATCATCTGGCAATACTAGACCATGTGGAGCCCCTATCTGTTTTTCAGCTGCAAAATGCTGATCTTGGGCGTTGGACTACACCCCTCACAGAGAGCAGCCTGGGCCTGGATGTATTATGGACTTACATTGACTTGGTTTAGAAGAATTCTTGTTTAGAATACTTTTTTTTTGTATCATATACATACATTTTTATTTGCATGTCTTTATAAGGCACTCCCATCTCACTTT
This sequence comes from Bombina bombina, assembly GCF_027579735.1. Classification (NCBI taxonomy): domain Eukaryota; kingdom Metazoa; phylum Chordata; class Amphibia; order Anura; family Bombinatoridae; genus Bombina; species Bombina bombina. Next base: position 6,663 of record NW_026511549.1, read on the forward strand.
TTGTTTATTACATGTTGGTATTTGTCCAACATTTTAGAGACACTTAACCATTTGGTCCATTAAGGGTTGTCAACCTGTCCCTTTTCCCTTCTTTTTTTTTCTCTATATTATCACTATGCTATCCTCCATTGAGAGGTCCAATCGACATAGTTATAATATCAGTCATGATTCTGGGGATCTTTATGCCAATGACAATTCAAATGACCGAACACAGACATTGGTGGGATGCAGTAACAATTAAGAAATATAAATTCAAAAGGCAAATCCCAAAAAAGTTTTTAAGTACTGCTCTTTTAAAAATAACCCAGAAGTATTAAAGGAATAGGAAGAGGCCCTCAATGTCTGTTTTATTACCTTCATAGATATTCTTAGTTAACGTTGACAAAAACTTTTTGAGGAAACATGGGGTAGAAATTGATAATATCCAGAAAGAACTTGAAAAATTTAACAATCATTGTGAATTTGAATCTTATAGAAAATCTACCTATGATAAAGCTGATGAATATCAAAATAAGATAATCCAAAACAAAAATAAGAAAATATAAGATGAGGATTATTATTCAAAGTACCTTTAATCGTGTTAGGAGAAATAGATTTCACACTCAGTTATCTAATGAAGAAGATTGGACACAAGTTACTAACACAAATATTAAAAAGCCAATTTTGTTCCACAAGTGATCCAAATTATAATTTAAAAAATACGAATAGAAATAATTCTAAGGTTAGTACTACATTAAACTCTGATACTAAACTTGGTACTATCAAGGAATTGACTATGATGAAACTAAATGGCAGGGTTCCAACAGGAATTTCACCAGTACTTACATTAATTATTCCAAAGAGAACCACAATAGGTTTCACCATTTATCAACAAATAGTAATAACAACTGTGATGAGAGCAGGATGTGATGTCACTAGTTAGTGGGCGGGGCTTAGGTCCGGTGTCTGTGTCGCAGTTAGTTTAGTACTATCATCCTGACTAGATGTGAATTGCTATGCTCTGTAATAAAATAGAGTTGTACCATCATTGCTGTGTCCTGCATATGTCCTGCATCTCATGACATGGTGTCAGAAGTTCTGAACTACGCTTCTGTTCCTGATCGATTGCAATGTCAAAGTTTACCCCACCTGAGCCTTTTGACTTCTCTCAGCCTGCAGCTTGGCCCACATGGCGTCAGCGGTTTCAGTGCTTCAGGATTGCTTCCAAACTGAACAAGGAGAGTGGGGAAGTACAAGTTAATTCTCTTTTATACTCTATGGGGAAAGATGTGGAGCCAGTGTTCAATGCTTTTACTTTCCAAGAAGGGGAAGAATTTAACTTTGATATAGTTATGGATAAACTCAGTGCCCACTTTGTGCCCAAAAGAAATGTGATTCATGAGAGAACTTGTTTTCACAAACGTAATCAGCGTGTGGGAGAATCTGTGGAGTCATTTGTGCGCAGCCTGTATGAATTAGCTGAATTCTGTGAGTTTGGTGTTGCTAAAGAAGAGCAAATCAGAGACAGAATAGTTATTGGAATTGCAGATGCTGAAGTCTCCCTGAAGCTGCAGTTAGAGCCTGATTTAACGTTAGATGGGGCTATTAGGATGGCCCGCCAGAGTGAACTGGTGAAAAAGCAAAGTGCTGATCTGAGGTCTGAGAGTATTGTGGATGAAGTGCAACAGTCTAGGAAAACTGCTAGTGAAAGGCACAGTGTGAGCGGTAGATCTAAAGTACTGGAAAGGCCTAGAAGTGGATGGGCGCAACATGGCCGATGCACACGGTGCTACCGGGCTCATGATCAGAGTGCTATATGCCCGGCCAGAGATAAAAGATGCAGAAAATGCAACAGAATAGGCCATTTTGAAGTGGTGTGTAAAACTGAATACATTAAGGAGATGCAGGTGGACAGTGACCAGGAGGGTCATTAAGTGTCTTTTGTGGGGTCCGTTGTGGAACGGACAAGCTCAGAGGAAGACTGGAAAGTTACTTTTACTGTAATGGGAGCCAAAGTTGATTTTAAGATTGACACAGGAGCAGATATCACTGTAATGTCTTTTGCTGAATTTATGAAACTGCCTCGACAGCCCCAGCTGGCGAAGGTTACTACAAATGTCCATAGTCCTGGTGGCCACATTGATTGTGTGGGGAAATTTCTTGCAAGTTGTGTGTACAAGCAAAGGAAGTTCACCATGTGGGTGCATGTGATCCGAGGCCAGTGTGTTAATAGTTTATTGAGCAGAAAAGCAGCCTGTGACTTGGGCCTCGTGGCCAGAGTGAATGAGATTTCCGAAGATATGTTTGGCGAGTTGGGCCTACTGAACTGCAAACCTGTCCGTATAGCGCTCAAAAGTGACGCAGTCCCATACAGTATTTCTACTCCTCGTAGAATTCCGTTCCTGCTCATGCCTCAAGTGGAGAAAGAGCTTATGCGCATGAAGTCTATGGGGGTTATTGAAGAGGTTGTTGAAGCGACTGATTGGTGTGCCCCCATTGTTCCAGTTGCAGAAAAACGGAAAGGTGCGCATCTGTGTGGACCTGAAAAGGTTGAATGAGGCAGTGAAGAGAGAGAGATTTGTGCTGCCGACATTAGAAGATATAGCTCCGAGGTTGGATGGGGCAAAGTTCTTTTCCACATTAGACGCTTCTAGCGGCTTTTGGCAGATCCCCCTGGATCCAAAGTGCCGCAAACTGACTACCTTTATCACACCGGTAGGTCGGTTCAGCTTCTGCAGACTCCCCTTTGGGATATCCTCCGCTCCTGAAATCTTTCAAAGGGAAATTAGTTCTCTCCTGAGTGACCACGTGGGCACAGCGGTCGTCATGGACGACATTCTAGTGTATGGGTCTACAGTGGAGGAGCATGATCAGCGTTTAAGTTGTGTGCTACAGGCTATCAAAGAGTCTGGGCTGAAGCTGAATAAAGAAAAATGTCATTTTAGGAAAACTGAATTATGCTACTTTGGGCATATCATCAACGGGGATGGCATCAAGTCAGACCCCGAGAAAATTTGTGCTATTGAACAGATGAAAAGCCCTTCTGATGTACATGAGCTGAGACAGATATTGGGCCTTGTAAATTACGTGGGCAAGTTTCTTCCAGATTTATCAACAGTTTTACACCCTGTCACAGAGTTGCTTAAGAAAGACATTGCCTGGGTCTGGGGACCTTCACAAGAAAAAGCTTTTCTGCATACCAAGTCCCTGCTGGGGTCTGCCCCAGTGCTGGGGTTCTACGACCCTTCAAAAAAGACTGTGGTTAGTGCCGATGCAAGCAGTTATGGGTTGGGGGCTGCACTCCTGCAGCTGAATGACAACAAACTACAGCCCATCACCTACTGTTCCCGCACACTGACGGCTGCGGAGTCAAAATACGCTCAAATTGAGAAAGAGTGCCTGTCTGCAGTTTGGGCCTGTGAGCGCTTTCAGCGTTATCTAGTGGGTTTGGAGAAATTTAGTTTGGAAACTGACCACAAACCGCTAGTCCCTCTAATCAATTCTTATGACATTGACAAAACTCCCTTGAGATGCCAGAGACTTTTAATGAGACTGCTCAGGTTCAATGTTCAGGCAGTGCATGTGCCGGGGAAACAACTGGTTGTGGCAGATACACTATCCAGGCTCCCGCTGGCTGCTGCTGAAGAATCCTCCACAGAATCGGATGTGAAAGTGTATGTAGATTCAGTTCTGGCCTCTAAGTCCATTTCTTCAAGGAAACTGGAAGAGATAAAGAAAGAGACATATTTGGACACAGATCTGCAAGAAGTTATAAGGTACATAAAAGAAGGCTGGCCCGAGAGCCGGGCAGCCTGGATGTCTTTAAGTGCTTACCAGCCAGAGAGGTCGCGGCTCACGGAGCTGGAGGGGTTGGTGCTGTTCCAAGACCGCATTGTAATTCCTGTCAGCATGAGGAAAGAGATGTTAAACAGGATTCACGATGGCCACTTAGGCATTACAAAGTGCAGAGAAAGGGCAGCTACAGCTGTGTGGTGGCCTGGGATCAGCTCCGACATTGCAAATCACGTGTCTAAATGTGCCTTTTGCCGGGAACGCCGGCCTACTCAGAGAAGGGAGCCCTTGATGTCTACTCCGCTGCCTGCGGGGCCGTGGCAGAAAATAGCTGCTGATTTGTGTGAACTGCACGGGAAAAAGTTTCTTGTTGTGATCGACTACTATTCCAGGTATTTGGAAATTGCACCCCTGAATGATATCACAAGTCAGGCCGTTATCATTCGCCTGAAGAGCTTGTTCGCCCGCTGGGGCATTCCAATGGAGCTGGTGAGTGATAATGGTATGCAGTTCGCTTCTTCAGAGTTCAGTGCTTTCAGCAGGGAATATGATTTTGTACATTCCACGTCAAGTCCACATTATCCGCAGGCCAACGGAATGGCTAAAAGGGCAGTTCAAACAACAAAATTCATTCTAAAGCAATCTGAGCCGTACCTAGCCCTCTTGTCATACAGGGCGACGCCCATTCAAGCCACCGGGTTTAGCCCGGCACAGCTGATGCTAGGACGCCAGATTCGCACCACTTTACCCTCAGTGGGTGTCTTCAAGCCACCTGGCCCTGTTCCTCGGAGACAAAGTCCTTAGGAGGGATGAAGAGGCCAAAAAGGGTTATCGTTTCTTTTACGACAGGAGACATTCTGTCAGGCCCTTACAGGAACTGAAAGCGGGCCAAAGTGTCAGAATTAAACTGGACGATGAGAAGAAATGGAAGACACCTGCTACGGTAGTTGGCCGCTCTCCAGAACCAAGGTCTTATACAGTCCTTACTGAGGGAGGGACGGTTACACGCCGTAACCGAAGACATCTTCAGCCTGTACCTGAGAGTCTGGAACTGGATGCCTCAGTACCACCGCCGGTGGGATCCCCTGTTCTAAGAGAGGTGCCTTCCCCTCAGCAAGACCACAACGGGGATATATCTTTGTCTCCAGCGGACTCTTGTTCACCATCTTCTGTATCAGAGGACAGTTCTTGCAAAGTTACATCAAGCGGAAGAGTGGTGAAACTTCCGGCCCGATATAGGGACTGACTTTAGCTAGAACAGTGACCGGAAGAATGGGCAGAATAATCCCATGGTCACTGTGGACTAGGGTAGTCTACCCCGATGTCCAAGTCAGGATGTAATTTATTTGTTTATGTTTTCTAACCTATTTGTTCATATAATGTTCTAAAAAAAAAAAATGTTGTTGTGTACTCTGTTGGTGTACCTTGTTATTTGTTATATGCAAATGTATGCTTCGCCTTTGAAAAAGGGGAAGATGTGATGAGAGCAGGATGTGATGTCACTAGTTAGTGGGCGGGGCTTAGGTCCGGTGTCTGTGTCGCAGTTAGTTTAGTACTATAAACCTGACTAGATGTGAATTGCTATGCTCTGTAATAAAATAGAGTTGTACCATCATTGCTGTGTCCTGCATATGTCCTGCATCTCATGACAACAACCTCAAGTCAAGTTCTGATTTGGTGCTTTATTTAAGGAGAACAATGTTGCACTCCTTTTTTAGAAATCCTCTCCCAACCAACAGTTGGAAAATTGGTCAATGTCCCCTCGCCCACCATGCCAAAAAAGAGCTTACGCAAATGTGGCTGCCGGGGGGAAATCAAAAACTGCCAAAAAGGAGAAACTATTAAAATACAAGAAAGGTATATACAATGTATATTCTTGTATTTTGACTGATAATGAAATTAGAGTACTGGGAAAAGGTTTATCATTTAGTCCCTCCAACACTCCTACTATGTTTAAACTATTTTTTTATGTAAACAATTTTACTAAAACATTATCACTACAAAAATATTTTGCAGAGAAATGGGTCAAAAACACCAACAATACACCTATCCTTTTTAATGAAATATTGAAAGATGGTTTCATCACGTGTGAACCAGACACACTAATGGACCAACTTTTTGAGGGGTATTTACATATGACCTATAAACCAAAATCAACTTTCAATCCACTGCGAATGAAGAACTCATATATTGATATCTTTCATACTATGGTATTGAAAGATCTAGAATCTAGAAAACCTTAAGTATAAAAACAATTTAAATATTGGCGAGTAACACACCCTAAAATCATTAATGAACGATAGGTGTCTGCTAATTTGCCAATAAGATTTAGTTGGAGGTATTGTATTTCAGGATGTCAATGATTACATCATAGAAGCTGACCATATCTTGAATGACACTATTATCGAATACTACCTGATGACCCCACTTTACTGTTTCCCAAAAACATTGGACCTCTCTTACAAGAGGGCTTAAAGGGACAGTTTACTAAATAAAATTCTCCCCTTTAATTTGTTCCCATTGATCCACTTTACCTGCTGGAGTGTATTTAATTGTTTATAAGTATTTCCATTACCCTTATAATGACATTTGAAATGGTTGATTTAGCCTATATGGAAAGTTTTTGCCCTTAAAGCCAAGCTTTGTAAACACAACCAGTAGAAGAAATGACATGCCCAATGGGGTATAGAAGAGATAAGGTAATAAAAATAATAATTTTCCATTGTTCTCTCCAAGTATTGGTGATTGGTTTATGGACAGATATAAGATAAAGAAGCAGGTATATGTACACAATGTGATAAAGTAATTAGATCTGATTATACCTACAAGCTCAACCCATTTTATTAGGTTGTGACTTCAAAACACAAAATCAGCTAATTCATATACACAACTAAACTTTAAATGGCAAATCTCATACATTTTATACTCTGCAGCTGGTAAAAAAAGTAATTTGAAACACATGAAGGAAAAAACTATTTTATAGTATACTGTCCCTTTAAATGAATGCATTCTTACCAAAAAAAGAAGACATTTTTTTGTATCCAAAAAAGAGTTTAATGTGGCCTTTTATTACCACTTGCTAAAAGTACACAAAGACATATCCAATCCCTCTGGTCGTCTGATAATAGCATGGATAAGCAGCTTAACAGATTCATTGTCAGCATATAAAGACTCTGTTCTTCAGAATTTTTTTGTTGCTTTGCCCTCTTATAGATTCTACCGATCTTCTAGCCAAACTTGCCAACATCAAGACTTCTGATGATTTATGGTGGATCAGTAGTGATGTCAGTGCTTTGTATTCCAATATTCCTCATGATTTAGGTATTTTGGCTATACAATCTTATCTCAACAAGACATTTACAAGCCTGTGATCCAGCAAGAATATATCATCAGCCTTATCACATTTATTTTAAAACACAATTACTTTAAATACCAAGGACGATTTTATTTACAGACAAAAAAGACGGCCATGGGTCTTTGAGGAAACTCATATTTACCAATCATCTGCTGGGGCGAATCTGGTGTTCTATAGATGAACTTCTATTTTTGTTTAGAGGATCAGTAACGGCAGCTAGAAATGTTGTGGACCTGCTCAATATTAACACTTTTGGCTTACAATTGTTGAGCAATGTCTAAATGACTACTATTTAATTTCTTAACTTAGAATTAACTATATCCAATCCAAGGCTTCATTTCCTCTAAAACATATTTCAAAAAAAAAGTAGACTGTAAAAGCTTTTTGAACTTTGATAGCAACCATTATTTTAGTTGGAAGAAAAATTTCCCATATGGACATTTTAGAAGAATCCATAGAAATTGTACCCCTTTGGAGAACTATGATATGCAGTCTATAATTTTTAAAGCTAGATTCCTTGATAAAGGCTACCCAATTGATTTGTTCGTACAAGTTTACCTAAGGGCAAGTAATGAAGATCATAACAAATATTATGCCAATCTTAATGATAAGGGAGCAAGTGAAAAACATCATGAACAAAGAGTCAAAATCCCCTAAGACACCAATATTTATCACAGGTTACAATAGCCATTTTCGTGAAATTCAAAATATATCAAAACAATGGCAAATATAATGTAATGATCCTTTTTTAAAAGATCACATAGATTCCAAACCAAGACTAGTATTTAGAAGAGCATCTACTCTCAAAAATAAACTAGCACCTAGTAAGGTTATGAGGGACAAATTGAAGTTCACCACGAATGGCATCAACTAAAATAACTTTTTTTAATAACTTTAGACCAAAGCAGAGTGTTCAAATGCCATAAATCTAGATGCAACATGTGCAAATATGTCCCTAATGGTATTAAGACTTTCCAATCTAATATTACATAAATATTACAGTTTTTTGCGAATCTACCTATGTCATATATTTAATACAGTGTTTGTGTGGGATGCAGTACATTGGACGTACAGGCCGCAAAATAAAAAGGCGTTGGAGTGAACACCTACGCAATAATATAAACAAGTTTTTATAACATAGCGTATCAAGGCACAGCATCCACACAAAGGTAGTTCGAAAATATTATCCATCATACCTATCGAACAGATATCTTGATCCACACATAACCCTCCATTGTTATTAAAGCGTAGAGAAACTTATTGGATTTACAACCTACTATTCCTTGACTCCCGAGGGTGTCAATGAATGTGTAGACTTGGCAGTATTCAATTCTTACGAATGTACAGATTTGGTACCATTTTACCAATGTTCATATGTTTTTTCCATACAACTGATTATATATATTATTACTTAGCACATAGACATTCTCATCAGTTTCATTCTATTTTTTTGGAATGAATAATTACTTAGTACACATATTAACACTCCCACCCATAATATATCCATATGTCTCTTATTTTCATTTCTCCATTTCTTTCATATAGGTGGCGAGAGTCCATTCTTTCATATAGGTGGCGAGAGTCCATCAGCTTGTTACTGATGGGATATACATTCCTACCAGGAGGGGGCAAAGTTTTCCAAACCTCAAATGCCTATAAATACACTACAACACAAATACAGTGGCACCACACCAGCAACCTTTTCTAAGTTTCAATTAGTTGACATGCAATATGTTCATGTCTTATTATTTATTATAATAGAAAAGTTGGTGCTGTGCAGTTTGTAATATATTGGACACAAGAGGTGAAAGACCCTCTCGAAAGACTGCACTTATAGCACTCTGTGCCTGGCCTGATAGTGGAGAAAATTGGGAAATTAAAATATAACTTTTATTTAGTACATTAAAATAAAACACTCAATTTAAAAACAGCCAAAGAATTGGTAGCCTTTCCTAAATATTAGATAAGCCTTTGACGTGTCAAAAGTATAAGGAAGGAAATTGTATAGGATGGTAACTAATTAAGTGTTACCTTATGGAACAATATGTGCTGGTTAGGGAGGATAAGTATAGCAGTATCAGATACAATGTGTATACTGGTGATAGATTAAGTTAATTTATGGTGGGAGTCCTCCTAAATAGTGTTATGATACCACTTGATGTAACACCTTAATGATAGTAAAAACAAAACAGAGCAAGTTTGTTTAATCGTTTATTGGATTTAGAGAGTTGTTCTCTGTTTTGTGTTAAAGGTCTTGGTTATACTTTTGTGTGTTTTACGTTTGTGTTATTTTGTCACATTAGTGATACTCAGAAAGTGTTCAGGAAATGGTATACATAGTTCTGTGATATCACTTTATTACTTCATATACTAGCACGTACAAATTAGTGCTTACTTTGATCAATAAGTGATATAATTGTGGAACCTTGTATACTATCACTTCTTAGTTGCTTCCTATATATGTTGTCATATGATATCCCAATTTTTCATAAGTATCTTAGTGCCTACTACGTAGTATGGATTCCCATGTACTGTGATTTAATATCACACTCTTATCAGTGTTGGGTATCTTTACCTGAATATCGAGTTACTTAGATGTTGTTTTTAAATAAATATTGTATTATATAAATTGTAAAACAGGTCGTTAGCATGTGTTTTTTGTGACCATAATGTAGTTGGTAGACATGAAATATCCTTAATTATAAGCAAGTGTCTAATATCTTTACTGTGTATACCACTTTAAATGTATAAACATCAGTGGATGAACTGATTCGTTCAAGTATTATATTGGCTATGTCTGTCACTTTAAATATATTTGCATAAATAGATGAACTAAATTGTTCAAATCTAATAAGAATGCATATGTAAGTTATAAAATTCACATACAAGGTGCAGCATGTGGCAGGATAGATAGCTCATATGCCATTAGATATACTGTTTTGAACATGCCAATATACATGTATTAACACTGTGCAGATAGTCAGTTCAAATGACTGTTGCCGGAGTGTATCCGGTTTGAGTTTGCAGTCAGTAAAATATTTTAGCTTATTATACCAATTTGTTTAGTCTTCATGTATTATTCACAATTGTTATCTGTTCTGTTTATATATAATAGTTATGGTCAAAGGATTTATTTCTAATGGCTACCAACAAGTTGACAGCACGCTAGCGTTTTCTCTGATAATGAGTCACTAATAGTCAACGAACCTAAGGCTCAGATATTTCCTCCTCACAAAATTGGTTATAAATATACAGCTTTAAAATAGCTGTTATACAGCACTATTGGTTGCTAAAGGTATATAGCATTTCGTTTGTAGTAATATAGTGATAATTAAGTAAATAGTAATGTAAAAAGCTTCGTGAGATAATATTAAAGTAATTCTTAATATCACTAAGGCTGTTTAGATTCTATATTCTCCTATACCGGCTACCATTTCTAAGGTAAAGTTTTAAAAATTCTATAAAGCTCCCCTAAGCTCTACAACCCCCTGACCGGTTTCGCCCATATCGGGCTTTTTCAAAGGCGGCGAGCCGCCGGAAGTTAGAAAATATAAACGGGTTGAGGACCCGGTCCCAAGCAAATCTCCAATTTGATTGGGTAGTCTAAGTGTCTGTCAAATCCTTTCCGCCAATCGTGAGACTACTTGGCGATACTGGAGAGAGTTAGGCAATCACCAATGTATGGTCCTAATATGTCTTGGTTAAATACTGACTAGAACTGCATAGAGGATAAAAAAGATTAGATTTGTGACTGTAATATGACTTCGTCTAGATCTTTGTTTGTTCTTTTGGAAATAGGTAAATCGTGTTTGCATGGCTTTATTCAATGTGAAATAGTAACCAATATGTCTATTTATATTTTTATGGAATTTTTTTTTTTATATATATAGCATATAAAGACATGGGTTGAACATAATGATTTTCCATATATCTGGGTGATTTTATTAAATATATGATAATGATGGGTAAATCAGATATTTTTGTATAGTGATGATAAAGCAATTGAGAACATTATTTGAGACCTGTTATTATTTGTGTGTACTTATGTTTTTATAATTGTTTTATTATAAAAAATATATATTTTTTATTTTTTAATTTTTTAAAATAAATTCATTTGTTGCAATTTGGATTTAGCTTTGCACTGTAAAGATTTCTACAATCATCTACTGATATTGGGTGTATGAACATCTTATTTTGAAATATCATTTTTATAAGTTTTTGTGTTTGGTTTTATATAATCTAATGGTATATATTCATGCATTTGTATCTTAGATACTTTGTCATAGTGTTGTTATATCTGACATGCTGTTACAAGAACCTGATTTTAGGTGATGGTTTCAAATATATATTCATAAAGGTTCTTTTTAGTAATATTTGAGATGAAGTGTCTTTACTGTAGTGTTAGTGTTTAAATATGTTGGATACTTGAAGTTTATATTATATTAATATGATGTCTGTGTTGTTGCTTAATAGTGCAGTGAATGATTGGAGGACCCCTGTATCCTCCTTTAAATTAAATTTTTGGACTACAGGGATTGTGTGTGATGGTGATAAGAAAATAAACTGATAATTCTACATCTGGAGGGTATGAGTGTTAGGTGGCACGGTGGATTGTGTAATTTAGTATGTGCCCTATCGCATGTGTTGGTGTGGGAGTGACAGGGATGGGGGTGTGTGCTTGTGTGTGTGGAGTGCTACAAAATAGTGGGTACATGGATGTGACCAATATAAATCAACTAGTGAGTAGGGAAAATGGGCAGTGGGGGGAGTGCTGTAGGAACAAGTGGTAGGTTGGTGTTACAAATCTCAATGCATAGTTTTGGCTGTGAATTTGTATAGTAACTTGAATTATTGGATAACAGTGTGTGTAAGCAAATTCGCTGATGATTGTTTATTGTAATATATAGTGGTTTGGTGTGGTATGTCACATTAAGTCAATTTTAAATTTAAAGTTAATCCATACAATTTACTAAAAGTTAGTGATTTTGCTATTTATATCATCTTAATTATTGTTTATGCTCAAATTCTAAATTCTCTTCAACATCTTACTATGTGTTGGTACATTATTTTAGTTGATACTATTGATCTATGTTTGGAGATGTACATAAAAGTTGTTATTTTCGTTCATTCCGAATGGTTGTACAGTGTTGAGAAGGTATATCCATCTACTCTCTCTTTTTAGTAATGCAGTTTCAAGGTTGCCTCCTCTAATGCCCAATCTTATTCTTTCTATACCTCTGCATTGTAGTTCTTCAGCATTCGCTTTGTGATATTGTAGGAAGTGTTGAGCGACACTAGTCATAGTTTTATCATCTTTCTTATCTTTCTCAGCATTTCTGATGTTGCGTAAATGTTCTATTACTTTCACTCTTAATTTTCGTGTCGTCATCCCTACGTAAAATTTTCACATTTACAGTTGAGTAGATATATTACTCCTTCTGTTTGGCAGCTAATATAATCTTTGATGACATGTTTGTTTTTGAAACGGTCTATTATATGGTCAGATTTGATTATATGTTTGCATGTACTACAGTTTCCACATTTGTGTGAACCTGGTGCTAATGCTGTCCTGGTTTTGTGTCTCTGTAGGTGACTGCTAGTGATCATGTCTTTGATATTACGAGTTCATTTGTATGAAATGGAGGGTCTTATTCCTATTATATCCTTTAGAGTTGGATCTGATTTGAGGATGTACCAATACTTGTTCAAGATTTCATTAACTTTTGTACTTTGAGAATTGTATGTAGTTATAAGTCTGGGAACATCACACTTAGGTCTAAATTTCTTCTTTAACAATTCTTGTCTGTTGGTTTCTTGTGCTCTGTATTTTGCTTTTTTAATAGTTCTTTTACTATATCCTCTTTCTAATAGTCTGTTTTCAAGTTCTTGTGCACGTTTTTGGAAAGTGTCTAAATCAGAACAATTTCTCCTGATTCTCAGGAATTCCCCTGTAGGGAGACTTTTCATAGTGTTACTAGCATGTGCACTGCTGTTGTGGAGTAGACTGTTGGTCGCCGTTGATTTTCTGAAAAGATCTGTTTTTATAGTCCCATCAGCCTCTTTTACTATGGTTAGATCCAGGAAGTTGATATATTGTTGGTTAGCTTCGTGGGTTAATTTGATGTTAATGTTGTTATTATTTAGTAGGTTGATAAATTCTTGTAGTTCCTTATATGATCCTTCCCAGATGAAGAAGATATCATCTATGTACCGAAGCCACATAGGGATATTATCTGTATAATTCTTATTGTTCTCCGTGAAGACAAACTCTGCCTCCCACCAGCCAAGAAAAAGGTTTGCATAAGTTGGTGCACATGCTGTCCCCATGGCTGTTCCCCTTGTTTGGAGGTAGTATTTGTTGTCAAAGATAAAATAATTGTATTGGAGAATACATTTCAGAAGTTTGATTATGAATTCATCACGTTGTTTGTCTTCTTCTGATTTTTGGTCTAGATAGTACTGAACTGCTTTGATTCCATCCACTTGGTTGATTGAAGTAAATAAGGATTCAACGTCCGTTGTAACCAGCCAAGTATCTTTATCAGTATGGATATCATTTAGTCTTTGAAGAACTTCCATGGTGTCTTGTACATAAGAAGGGAGTTCTTGTACAAATCTTCTCAGTCTGTAGTCTAAGTATTTACTTGCTTGTTCTGTTAAACAGCCTATTCCTGAGACTATTGGTCTACCCGGGGGTATTTGTTTGTTTTTGTGTACTTTTGGGATGAGATAGAAAGTGGGTGTAATAGGGTGATCTCTTTGGAGAAATTTTATTTCTTTGTTGTTAAGGATTGAATTTAGCTTTGCTTCATTTATTATATGATTATAGATTTTAAGATAACCTGTAGTAGGGTTATTTAGGAGTCTCATATAGCAATTTTTGTCGGTTAATTGTTTATTGGCTTCCTTTAGGTACATCTCAAGAGGCCAAATTACAATATTTCCACCCTTGTCTGCGTTTCTAATTACCACTTCATCCCAAGTACTCATTTCCTTAAGTGCTTGTGGTTTGTAAAGACATCTCTGCTCTACATCCTCTACCAACAACACCTAATCTGACCCATCACGAAAGACAAGCACTTAAGGAAATGAGTACTTGGGATGAAGTGGTAATTAGAAACGCAGACAAGGGTGGAAATATTGTAATTTGCACACACACTGTTATCCAATAATTCAAGTTACTATACAAATTCACAGCCAAAACTATGCATTGAGATTTGTAACACCAACCTACCACTTGTTCCTACAGCACTCCCCCCACTGCCCATTTTCCCTACTCACTAGTTGATTTATATTGGTCACATCCATGTACCCACTATTTTGTAGCACTCCACACACACAAGCACACACCCCCATCCCTGTCACTCCCACACCAACACATGCGATAGGGCACATACTAAATTACACAATCCACCGTGCCACCTAACACTCATACCCTCCAGATGTAGAATTATCAGTTTATTTTCTTATCACCATCACACACAATCCCTGTGGTCCAAAAATTTAATTTAAAGGAGGATACAGGGGTCCTCCAATCATTCACTGCACTATTAAGCAACAACACAGACATCATATTAATATAATATAAACTTCAAGTATCCAACATATTTAAACACTAACACTACAGTAAAGACACTTCATCTCAAATATTACTAAAAAGAACCTTTATGAATATATATTTGAAACCATCACCTAAAATCAGGTTCTTGTAACAGCATGTCAGATATAACAACACTATGACAAAGTATCTAAGATACAAATGCATGAATATATACCATTAGATTATATAAAACCAAACACAAAAACTTATAAACATATTTCAAAATAAGATGTTCATACACCCAATATCAGTAGATGATTGTAGAAATCTTTACAGTGCAAAGCTAAATCCAAATTGCAACAAATGAATTTATTTTAAAAAATTAAAAAATAAAAAATATATATTTTTTATAATAAAACAATTATAAAAACATAAGTACACACAAATAATAACAGGTCTCAAATAATGTTCTCAATTGCTTTATCATCACTATACAAAAATATCTGATTTACCCATCATTATCATATATTTAATAAAATCACCCAAATATATGGAAAATCATTATGTTCAACCCATGTCTTTATATGCTATATATATAAAAAAAAAATTCCATAAAAATATAAATAGACATATTGGTTACTATTTCACATTGAATAAAGCCATGCAAACACGATTTACCTATTTCCAAAAGAACAAACAAAGATCTAGACGAAGTCATATTACAGTCACAAATCTAATCTTTTTTATCCTCTATGCAGTTCTAGTCAGTATTTAACCAAGACATATATTAGGACCATACATTGGTGATTGCCTAACTCTCTCCAGTATCGCCAAGTAGTCTCACGATTGGCGGAAAGGATTTGACAGACACTTAGACTACCCAATCAAATAGGAGATTTGCTTGGGACCGGGTCCTCAACCCGTTTATATTTTCTAACTTCCGGCGGCTCGCTGCCTTTGAAAAAGCCCGATACGGGCGAAACTGGTCAGGGGGTTGTAGAGCTTAGGGGAGCTTTATAGAATTTTTAAAACTTTACCTTAGAAATGGTAGCCGGTATAGGAGAATATAGAATCTAAACAGCCTTAGTGATATTAAGAATTACTTTAATATTATCTCACGAAGCTTTTTACATTACTATTTACTTAATTATCACTATATTACTACAAACGAAATGCTATATACCTTTAGCAACCAATAGTGCTGTATAACAGCTATTTTAAAGCTGTATATTTATAACCAATTTTGTGAGGAGGAAATATCTGAGCCTTAGGTTCGTTGACTATTAGTGACTCATTATCAGAGAAAACGCTAGCGTGCTGTCAACTTGTTGGTAGCCATTAGAAATAAATCCTTTGACCATAACTATTATATATAAACAGAACAGATAACAATTGTGAATAATACATGAAGACTAAACAAATTGGTATAATAAGCTAAAATATTTTACTGACTGCAAACTCAAACCGGATACACTCCGGCAACAGTCATTTGAACTGACTATCTGCACAGTGTTAATACATGTATATTGGCATGTTCAAAACAGTATATCTAATGGCATATGAGCTATCTATCCTGCCACATGCTGCACCTTGTATGTGAATTTTATAACTTACATATGCATTCTTATTAGATTTGAACAATTTAGTTCATCTATTTATGCAAATATATTTAAAGTGACAGACATAGCCAATATAATACTTGAACGAATCAGTTCATCCACTGATGTTTATACATTTAAAGTGGTATACACAGTAAAGATATTAGACACTTGCTTATAATTAAGGATATTTCATGTCTACCAACTACATTATGGTCACAAAAAACACATGCTAACGACCTGTTTTACAATTTATATAATACAATATTTATTTAAAAACAACATCTAAGTAACTCGATATTCAGGTAAAGATACCCTACACTGATAAGAGTGTGATATTAAATCACAGTACATGGGAATCCATACTACGTAGTAGGCACTAAGATACTTATGAAAAATTGGGATATCATATGACAACATATATAGGAAGCAACTAAGAAGTGATAGTATACAAGGTTCCACAATTATATCACTTATTGATCAAAGTAAGCACTAATTTGTACGTGCTAGTATATGAAGTAATACAGTGATATCACAGAACTATGTATACCATTTCCTGAACACTTTCTGAGTATCACTAATGTGACAAAATAACACAAACGTAAAACACACAAAAGTATAACCAAGACCTTTAACACAAAACAGAGAACAACTCTCTAAATCCAATAAACGATTAAACAAACTTGCTCTGTTTTGTTTTTACTATCATTAAGGTGTTACATCAAGTGGTATCATAACACTATTTAGGAGGACTCCCACCATAAATTAACTTAATCTATCACCAGTATACACATTGTATCTGATACTGCTATACTTATCCTCCCTAACCAGCACATATTGTTCCATAAGGTAACACTTAATTAGTTACCATCCTATAAAATTTCCTTCCTTATACTTTTGACACGTCAAAGGCTTATCTAATATTTAGGAAAGGCTACCAATTCTTTGGCTGTTTTTAAATTGAGTGTTTTATTTTAATGTACTAAATAAAAGTTATATTTTAATTTCCCAATTTTCTCCACTATCAGTCCAGGCACAGAGTGCTATAAGTGCAGTCTTTCGAGTGGGTCTTTCCTCTCTTGTGTCCAGCCTATAAATACACCCCCACCTCACTCATACCTCAGTTTTAAAAGCTTTCCCTCCTTAGGAGGTGGTGAAGCATGATGTGCTTGATTCGTCAGTGAAAGGTTCTTCTAAGCATATTGAAGCCCATTCCCTCTCTAAGTACAGTGTTTGTCTGAGAGATGTGAAGGGGATTTTTTTGTATTTTCATACCAGAGCTGTGTGTAGTTATACTTTTTTGAAGAGTGCTGAATTCCCGGCCTTTTTGATTGGATGAGTTTATTGTAATTCATTCTCAATCTATCTTTTCTCTAAATCAGGAGTACAGTGGAATTAGAATCCTTCTCTTCTGAGGATGATTATTCAGAAACCAAGGAGCCCCCATTGCTGATGAAGTAGTCCTTTAATTTTAGGTTCGAGCCGATACATATGCTCTAGCAGGAAGTTTTAATAGCCTTGGAGGTTGAAGATCCTCCAACCACAGATAAACAATCTGTTAAGAAGACTAATAGATTCTTTAAGGCAGCTCAACTCCAAAAAAGCCATCTCCCTTCCCTGTATGTGACTCACTTTTTGTCCTAATCACAAACTACTAGATTACGAGTCTTGTGTTAGCCTTAAAAAGCAGCGTTGAGGGGTCGCAGGTACAGGTGTACCGCTCACTTTTTTTCCGCGATTTTTGCATACCGCAAATCCACTTACGTCAATTGCGTATCCTATCTTTTTAATGGGATTTTCCTAATGCCAGTATTACGATTGCTGGAAAAAGTGAGCAGTAGACCCTCTCCTGTCCAGACTCCTACCGCATTTAAAAGTCAGTAGTTAAGAGTTTTATGGGCTAACGCCGTAACATAAAACTCTTAACTAAAGTGCTACAAAGTACACTAACACCCATAAACTACCTATTAACCCCTAAACCGAGGCCCCCCCACATCGCAAACACTTAAATAACTTTTTAACCCCTAATCTGCCGTGCCTTACATCGTTGACACCTATCTACATTTATTAACCCCTAATCTGCCGCCCCCAACGTCGCCACTACTATATTAAATTTATTAACCCCTAACCCCTAAACCTAAGTCTAACCCTAAGTCTAACCCCCCTAACTTAAATATAATTTAAATAAAACGAAAATTAAATTACTACAATTAAATAAATTAATCCTATTTAAAACTAAATACTTACCAATAAAATAAACCCTAAGATAGCTACAATATAACTAATAGTTACATTTGTATCTATCTTAGGGTTTATATTTATTTTACAGGCAACTTTGTATTTATTTTAACTAGGTAGAATAGTTATTAAACAGTTATTAACTATTTAATAGCTACCTAGTTAAAATAAGTACAAATTTACCTGTAAAATAAATCCTAACCTAAATTACAATTACACCTAACACTACACTATCATTAAATTAACTACAATTAAATTATATAAACTAAAGTACAAACCCCCCCACTAAATTACAGAAAAAAAAAAAAAGCAATAACAAAGAAGTTGGAATATACTGTAACATATGGAGAGTGTCTAACCCCCTGAAGCCACCCCAACATTTCTGAACATACAGATAAACATAGAGGAAAAATATCAAAGATAACATGTTCTGAAAAGAAAGGAGGACCAATTAACTGACACCCACTACATCCTTAAAGGGACAGTCTAGGCCAAAATAAACTTTCATGATTCAGATAGAGCATGTAATTTTAAACAATTTTCCAATTTACTTTTATCACCAATTTAGCTTTGTTCTCTTGGTATTCTTAGTTGAAAGCTTAACCTAGGAGGTTCATATGCTAATTTCTTAGACCTTGAAGGCCACCTCTTTTCAGAATGCATTTTAACAGTTTTTCACCACTAGGGTGTTAGTTCATGTGTTTCATATTGATAACACTGGGAGCAGTCAATGATTGGCTAAACTGCAAGTCTGTCAAAAGAACTGAAATAAAGGGGCAGTTTGCAGAGGCTTAGATACAAGATAATCACAGAGGTTAAAAGTATATTAATATAAATGTGATGGCTATGCAAAACTAGGGAATGGGTAATAAAGGGATTATCTATCTTTTAAAACAATAACAATTCTATGGTAGACTGTCCCTTTAAGCTAAATAATTATACAAATTCAAGATGAGTAATAGGCATATGAGGGTGTCAGTTTGGTACAAACCACACCACAATTTAACGTATATATTGACAGTGAAAAAGATACAGTAATTTACATCTAACTGTAATGTCAGGCTGCCAAAAAAACAAAAAAAAACAAACAAACAAAAAAAAAAACAAATAGTAGAACTGCCTTCCAACATTTGCAGGACCACATGAAAGTAAGCCAGCAGAAAAAAATTAAAAAAGAAAAAAAGTCCGGAGCAGTTCTTCATTTATAATGCAATATGTACATCATGTGGGTCACAAATTATAACTCCTCACGTACTGTCTCAAATACTGTCAAAGTCTAAAGTAAATCTTAGCCGACACCAACTTTCAATGTTTGTAGAGGCAGTTGCAGGGTTAAAAAAACAATCTACAGTATCCATTTGTCAGCCGGGGAATGTGTCCTTGGTAATACTGCTGCCTCTCTATATCATTGCCAAACTTAAAGGGACATGAAATCCAAATTTTTTCTTTCATGATCTAGAAAAAGCATGGGATTTTATACAACTTTCCAATTTACTTTAATTGTCTAATTTGCTTCATTCTCTTCATATCCTCTGTTGAAATGCATATCTAGATAGGCTCAGTAGCTTCTGATTGGTGGCTGCACATAAAGACCTCATGTGATTGGCTCACCCATGTGCATTGCTATTTCTTCAACAAGGGATATCTAAAGAATGAAGCAAATTAGATAATAGAAGTAAATTGAAAACTTGTTTAAAATTGTTTTCTCTTTTTGAATCATGAAAGAAAAATTTTGGTTTTTATGTCCCTTTAATGTGAGCCTGTTTGTCTATGGCTCTGCTTGTAGAACGTACGTTGGCTCTGTCCTCTGGGTTAGCTATTAGCTTGTGAGGGAATAAATCAAAATGATGCAGCAGGTTACTTACAGGACTTGAATCCTCTTCCGGTTGATCCGATGCAGTAGTGGACATATTTGTAGCATTGTAGTCGTTCCCGGACAACGCTTCCAGCTGCATGCAAAACTGTACATAGTGCAATTTTATGTCACATATTTTATACAAATAAATCCCCAAACTACTTGGTGTCAACTTGATTTGGTGTAAGCTTTCGTTACATCAAGTTTTTTAAACTATTTAAAAAGTTATCAAAATAAAAAAGTGGTAACTTAAATGTAATTTTATTAATCATCCTGTAATCAACATAATTTGTACCTTTCCATTACACATTTCCTTAAAAAGAGCACGTTTTTAAGAAAAAACAACTATAAAATTCAAATGTTGATTTTCATAAAAATAAAAATACATAGTTACTTTTGTTAAAAAAGTTATACTAAATATAGTTAAAGAAATGATACAAAAATATTAAGAAAAACACAAAAATGCTCAAACATATGATATATCATTCCACACCTCCTGATATAGAAATGCTAAAGAGAATTGTAAAACTAAAGGAAACAGAATATTGAACATGGGAATGTCTCACTCTAGATTATTTCCATGTAAGTATCATTGCCTTACCATACCAATACTTTTTGCTGAATATGTAAAATGTAAAAAGGTTGTAGTGTCAGGCAACAGCAGAGTCCATGTTATAAATGTCTATGCCTTTAAGATATTCCGTTGCTTGTGTTCTGAACTATCTGGTGGTTTGACCTACAAACTGCAGAAGACATAAACCACACTCCAGATGACAGGTTACATATTGAGTCTTACAATTAATACTGAAATTCTCAATTTCTCACGGTTTCTAAATCTGTTTATGATAAAACATTCATCATAATGGCACTGATGTTGGACAAGAATATCTGTCTCCCAATCAGAATTCAAGTTCATCCAAAAGTTGTTCATTGGGTTGAGGTCAGTGTTCTGTACAGGCCACTCAGGTTCTTCCACACCAAGATCATCAAACCATATCTTCATGGTCCACGCTTTGTGTACAGGGCCGCAGTCATGTTGGAACAGTATGGGCATTGCCACAAACTTTGAAGCACCAATTTGTCTCAAATGTCTTTGTGTCCTTTAGCATTATGATGACCCTTTACTGGAACTAAGTGGCCTTGCCTAAATCCTGAAAAACAGCCCCAGACCATTATCCCTCCTCCAAATTTTACAGTAGGCACTATGTATTCCGGTAGGTATCATTCTCCTGGCATCCAACACATCCAGATTCTTCCATAAGGCTTCCAGATAGTGAAGCATGATACATCACTCCAGAGAACATGGTTCCACTGCTCCAGAGTCCAGTGGTGTCATGCTTTACACAATTCTAGTCCACACTTGGGATTCTGCATGTTAATGTGAGGCTTGTGCACAGCTGCTTGGCCACGTAAACCATTTCATGAAGCTTCCAACACCCATCACTTGTGATATTGCTTTAAGAGGTTTTTAATGGAATTGAGTGAGGTCTGCCCATTTCAGGGTCAGTATAATGATTTCACTCTATGCTGACAGATTTGAGAGAATCTGACCCTAAGTCAAAGGAAAATTATTCAAAACATGGATCAGTCTGTGAGTAGTTAATAGACCCTGTTATGTAATAATTTTTGTTTAAATGGACATGAAACCCACTTTTTTGTTTTTTTTGTATTTTTTGTTAAAAAAATAGGGAGTTAAAGGGACATGAAACCCACACTTTTTTTTTTTCATTGCTCAGACATAGAATACAATTTTAAACAATTTCCAATGTATTTCTATTACCATATTTGCTTCATTTTCTTGGTATCCTTTGTTAAAGAGACATCAATGCACTACTCGGAACTAGCTGAATGCATTGGGTGAGCCAATAATATGAGGCATATATGTGCAGCCACCAATCAGCAACTTCTAAGTCTACCTAGGTATCCTTTTCAACAATGGATACCTAGAGAACAAAAAATTGATAACAGAGGTAAATTGGAAAGTTGTTTAAAAGCATATGCTATATCTGAATCATGAAAGAAAAAAAAATTGGTTTCAAGTTCCTTTAAGCTTATAAGTGTGTTCTATACGGAAGTAGTGCCTGTGCACTATATGGCAGTAGTTTTGCAAGAATGTTCTCCACTTGTAAGAGCACTAGATGGCAGCACTAATTCCTGCCATGTAGTGCTCCATACATCTATTTATGTATCTCTTCAATGAAGAATACCATAAGAATGAAGCAAATTTAATAGTAGAATAAGTTGGAAACTTTTTTTTTAAATTGTATGCTCTGTCTGACTCACAAAAGAACATTTTTGGGATTAATATCCCTTTAATGTTATATAAAATATAAGTCACTGTGACCCATTAGACCCATGTCTTTAGTGCTGTGGAACCTGTTGGCCCTCTACAAATAACTGAAAATAATAATAATAATATATGTCTGTAAATACATATACACATAGAAATACATATGTACACATATATAAATATATAAATACATATATACACACATATAAATACATATGTACACATATATAAATACATAAATACATATATACACACATATAAATACATAAATACATATACACACATATAAATACATAAATACATATATACACATATATAAATACATTAATACATATACACATATAAATACATAAATACATATGTACACACATATAAATACATAAATACATATGTACACACATATAAATACATAAATACATATGTACACATATATAAATACATAAATACATATATACACACATATAAATACATAAATACATATACACATATAAATACATAAATACATATACACACATATAAATACATAAATACATATGTACACACATATAAATACATAAATACATATGTACACACACATAAATACATATGTACACACATATAAATATATAAATACATATATACACACATATAAATACATAAATACATATATACACACATATAAATACATAAATACATATACACACATATAAATAAATACATAAATATATATGTACACACATATAAATATATAAATACATATATACACACATATAAATACATATGTACACACATATAAATACATAAATACATATGTACACATATTTAAACATATATATAGATATTTAGAGTAGTGGAAATACTAAGGGGCCGAATGGCCCCTGATGCCCCTGATTCCACGTGAGCCTTCAGTCTTAAGACCGCTGCTCCTTAACTCGTCCACCCTGCTCTGAGGCTGCGGACATCAATCCGACCAATCGCATACGATTGGGTTAATTGACACTACTGCTAGCAGCCGATTGGCCATGAATCTGCAGGGGGCGGCATTGCACAAGCGGTTCACTAGAACTGCTTGTGCAGCGTATGCTGTCGGCATTCAGCAATGTCTGTCGGACATGATACGCTGAGCGGATCATGTCGAACAGACAGTTGATAAATCAGCCCCTAAGTATGCAATCTAGGTCTGTATACAGCATAACTCTTGCTTACTGCAAGATGTAGCCGCTCCCTAGGTACCTATTTGCTCCAGATTGTCACTGTAAATAAAGACATGGCACCAGCAATATCCTCAGGCTATAGGTGTCAAAGGGGAAGTCAGCGGTGCTTGACTTGCTTACTGGGGGAATCTGTACAAACTCAATTTGAAGGTCACATACGCCAAGCAGGTATGAGGCAGTAGTGTTAAAACATTTTGTTCCAAACAGTTTGTGTTTGGCCCCTCCCCCTAGAGGGCTGGACATAGGGCTTCGTCAGATGTGTGAAGGAGAGACTCCTACATTACAATATAATATAAAAAAGCCCCCAAAAGTCTTTGCATGATTTCTCTCCATGCTGACGAGTTTTTGATCATCCGACCCCGAATTTAAAATTGTGCTATAATGGTTTAAAACAAAAAGTAATAAATAAATTGCCAGAACATGGTCACACTAGCTTGTGTTTGTTTCATATATCATTTTGTATTTTTACTCAGATCCCCTTCTCTGAGATTGGTGTAGCAAATACAATCTTAAAATTCCATCATAAATTATTCACAAAATATAGACTGCAGACAGCAGAATATATACTAAAAGCAGATGGATTAATTCCAATGTAACAGCAGGCATAAAATGAAGCTTAAAAAGGTAAATTTCAGCAGCAATAAAATAACATGACACTTCAGGGAAGTAACACACAAAATATTACAAAACACACCATGGTAATATATAATGCATGAGTCGAGTAACTCCTACTTGGGGTATGAGGCCAAAGGCTAGCACCCCAAAAACAGGCTATGACCCTCCATAATTATCTAAAAGCCACATCAGTGGTTCAACTATAGAAGGTGAAAATACTGTAGAAAGAAAGAGTGGGCAAATGTATGTAGATACCTGAAAACCAATGTACAATCTCTCTGCTGTGGTGTTTTTTTGTTTTGGTTTTTAAGATTCTGCATGTGAATATTATCTGGTATGTCCAGTTTTCAAAAGGATGTGGTTTTGAGTCATACATTTGCAGGAACTGAAATAGCTATCTTAAAGACCCCAGAAGATATTGTTTGATACACATAAAAATGAATGCTAGTTTGAAGTCAGAATGAGACAATAGTGATAACTCATTGGAATATCAAGTGAGTAAAATCTGTTTTCCTCTATCAATAGTGAATTAAATGCTTTTAATGTAAATAGAACTTTTTTTAAATGCTGTTCAATGTACTAATATGTTTAGCAAGTTTGACTTTCTTTGCACACATTTAGGGTTTAAATATAATCTTGTCTGATGCATCTTTACCTGCAACTAACCTTATATGCTAAATAACATTAGAAATTAAGATTATGTAATGAAATCCTTAACGTTTATATGGTTACCATGAATTATGATATAGAACTGTATTATTAATAAACTATATTTAAGATATGCATAACACAAAATTAAAAGATTCTAATAATTATAACAGGGCAGGGGTATCCATGGCACCTTTAAAAATAAATAAATAATTCAATCCATATGTATAAACCATTAAAGCCTAATTGCCGATGTATAGCAAGGATTTAAAGAAACAAAAATGGTACTAGCCCCAAAGAGTAGAGCCAGCAAATGTATTATGAGTGCACCATGGGCACCTGGGACTCTGTACGAGGTTACTATGTGTAATTATTATGATTATTATTAGATAATTAATTGGCTATTAAAACTTGGATGAATATCTTCTAGAAAACATGTGAATTAACATCATTCTTAAACCTATTTGCATGTAATTTATTAGCTAAAATGTTGCGATTCCCAGAATTGACTGAATTCAATAATGGTTGATAACAAAGAATACAAAATCAGCATATAAAGCTCGAATAAATATGTGTTGTTTTTAAAAAATAAATAATTTAGGTTCAGATTACAAGTGTAGCACAAAAATATTAGCTCTATTGTGCAATAATATCAATTAAGCTCAAATAATAGCGCTTTCACTTTTGCCCTCATTACAAATTGAATGTAATATAGTTTAAGTAAAAGTCTAGGGCTTGCTAACATCTGCATGACAGATAGGACAGGGGGCACTAAATCACTCACATAATAGACTTACAAGAGAGACTCATGTTGACTATCAGTCGAGTACTAATTCCATGGTCCGTTAAGCTGAAGGTCAAATAGTGGAGTTATCTACTTACTTTTACTTTTGTATTGAAATATACATTTAAAACAATATATATACAGTGGAGGCTCCTCTATAGGAGCACGATCGCACGTGAACACCCAAAGAGAGAGGGGGAAGAGGGGGGAAAAAATAACATTTTTGGCTGAATAAATATAAATTTTGCAATAGCTCCCTATTGGAAAAATTATATTTATTCAGCTAACTTATTCAGCTAAAAAGGGTTCCAGGCTAATTTAGAAAAAAAAAATGCTGTTGTTACTGTTCTATCTATCGCATCGCACGTGCGATAGGTAGAAGTATAGGCTACAAGATCTTAGCACTTATTTTTAAGTGACTGCAGCGCCGCCTCCCTACCCAGCCCTATAGCTTCTTAATCGCACAGTTCTGACTGTGCTCCTAGTGCATTGAGACAGTGTGATGACGGTGTGCGGAAGGAGGAGCCTGGCCAGCGTGAGCAGTGCACACAAGCCTTTTGAAAAGGCACAGAGCGGCAGATGAAAATAATGGTGGCAGTCTGGGAGAGAGCTTTCACAGTAAGTACTGTATAACACTGTTATACGTATTACTATATTGATTTTAACGGTCACACACAGGAGATCATGGCTCAAAATGGTGAAGGGGGAGAGAGGAGGATCAGAGCTGAACCTGTTTTCAGCAAAATTTTTACATCAAAGCCCTCATCTCGCCATGTGCTTGAGTCTCTGCAAGATTAATCTTGCTGCCCGGTTCAGCTGTACTCTGCACTCCCCCTTCATAGCTTACTTCGTCTTGAGCAAGTTGTGAAGGGGGAGGTTATAGTAGAGCTGAACCGGAGAGCAAGCAAGATTAATGGTGCAGAGTGTGAAGAGAACGGGTAAGAGGCAGACTGAGGGACGCAATACAGGTCAGATAGCAAGGAAGCAGGGTGAAAGGTGACCACAATAAATGACTTTTATTTATTGTTAAATGAGTCCTGTTCCAACTAGGTCCTGTAGCAGGTTGTATATATATTTGGCAGTATGGGTGGGGGCAATACCCAATAGCATCAATATGATAATGATGGGCAAATAACAACATTATTTTTAATATACACTAATGGCTGCTTAGTTGTTTTTTTACTGTGTGAGTTATCTCAGGCTGCATATCCTCTTGACAGGCAGCTCTCTGCAGGCAAAACATTCAAGGGGTGGGGGGTGGGGGGTTAGAGCCCTTTCTGGCTGCCTTGTTTAACTATTTATGATCAGGAACAAAATTGTTTCAATTTAAGTACATTTAATTTGAGCAGAACTGCAGAAGCAAAACCATTTCCCTACGGAAGCACTATCTGACTCATGTTTGGCAATGAGTTTCATGTTTGGCAATATGTTTCATAATGGGGTTATAAAAAGTGTTTCAGGATATACCTTTTTTATAATTTTTGCAGCTTTTATTTAAATTGGCTCTATGCACTCTGCTTCACAAAGGGAAGCAGGCATAATGCATTGTGACACAAGGCATGTGTGAATGAATTGAGAGCATAAATCTGTAGATTTATAAGGTACATGTAATTGTATGAAATGGGTAGTAAATAATACATATTTCTCCCTCCCTTATTACAATATATATATATATATATATATATATATATATATATATATATATATATATATATATATATAAAGCGATTCATGGGCGGAGCCATCTGAGGGAGGGGTGGGGCTTTATTTCATGGTGTGTGGTCTAGTGTGCCCCCCCAACTTCAAACTTCACCAGCCGCCACTGTATATATATACATATACAAACATGCTCATATATACATATGTACACACCCATAAACATATATGCTTATATACATATATTTTTTATATATTTACTATTCGATAAGCCTGCCCAGAGAACAGTCTATGTTGAAAAAAATACAAATCCCCAAGCTAAATTTACAAAAAAGAAAAATGACAGAAAAAAATAAACAAAGCTATCCAAAATAAAAAATGTAATTCTAAACTAATACCCCTATAAAAATAACTCCCCCCAAATAAAAACACCCCCTAATCTAATACTAAACTACCAATAGCCCTTAAAAGTGCCTTTTGTAGGGCATTGCCCTAAGTTAAACAGCTCTTTTACCTCTAAATAATACTGAGTCCCCCCTAACAGTAAAAACACCCCAAAATAAAAAAACCTAACACTAAAAAAAACTAAACTACCCATTGCCCCTAAAGGGGCATTTGTATGGGCTCTTTTTCTAGCCCAAAGAAACCCTAATCTAATAATAAAAAATAAAATTAAAATAAAAAAGATTAAGCCTAAGCCCCAAATAGGTACTCACTGTTCCTGAAGTCCGGCGGAAAAGGTATTCTTCCAGACGGATCCATCATCTTCGATCTTCATCCGGGGTAAAGGCGGCGTGGAGTGGAGGTGCAGAGCTGTGTTCCTGATGTCTGGATCCTCAGCAGCGTTCCTCAACCGCGGCAGTCCTCGACGGCGGTGGTCCTCAGCAGTGGCGGCGGTGGTGCTCGGCGGCATGGAGGCTCCTCTTCCTCTGATGTTCGCCGTAAACTGAAGATTGAATGCAAGGTGCCGCAATCAATTTGGGGTACCTTGCATTCCTAATGAATTAAATTTTGAAATCAGCCAATAGGATTAAAACTACTGAAATCATATTGGCTGTTCAAATCAGCCAATAAGATTTAAGTAGCTCTTATCCCATTGGCTGATTTAAAACATTTCAGCCAATAGGAATGCAAGGTATCCCAATAAATATGGGGTACCTTGCATTCAATCAAGTGTGCAGCGGACAATCACATGAAGAGGAGCCTCCACACCACCCACCGAGGACCGCCACTGCCGAGGACCGCTGCCAAGGATCGCCACATCTGGGAACACCGCTCCGCACCTCTGCTTCGCGCCGCCTTCGCTGTGGATGAAGATAAAAGATGATGGACTCACCTGGAAGAAGACCTTCTCCGCCGGACTTCAGGAAACATGAGTACCTATTTGGGGCTTTAGTATTAGGCATTTTTTTTGGGGGGGTTAAATTAGGGTTTTTTGGGCAATTGAAAAAGAGCTGAATGCCCTTTTAAGGGCAGTGAAAAAGAGCTGAATGCCCTTTTAAGGGCAGTGAAAAAGAGCTTAATGCCCTTTTAAGGGCAATGCCCATACAAATGCCTCTTTAGGGGCAATGGGTAATTTAGGTTTTTTGGGTTCTTTTTTTTTATTTTGGGGTTTAGGTGGGTCGGTGGGGGGTTTTACTGTTAGAGGGGGGACTAGTATTTTTGCTTAAGGAAAAGAGCTGTTTAACTTTACAAAAGGCCCTTTTAAGGGTTATTGGTAGTTTTTTCTTAGATTAGGGGGTGTTTTTATTTTGGGGGGCTTTTTATTTTCATAGGGATTAGGTTTATTTATTTTTATTTTGGATAATGTGGTTTATTATTTTCTGTAATGTTAGACTTTTTTATTTTGTGTAATTTTAGATTAATTTAATGTAATCTTAGTTTTTTTTTTTTTAAAGTACTGATAGGATTTTTTATTTTAATTGTAATGTAGTATTTTATTATTTTATGTAATTAAGGGGTTAATTTAGGGGGTGTTAGGTTAGGTGGCTTAGTCATTAAATTAGTTATTTGCGTTGTGGGGGTTGGCGGTTTAGGAGTTAATAGGTAAATTAGGTTTAATGTGTTTGTGGTGGATGGCGGTTTAAGGGTTAATAAAACATAATTTATGTAAGAACTTACCTGATAAATTCATTTCTTTCATATTGGCAAGAGTCCATGAGCTAGTGACGTATGGGATATACAATCCTACCAGGAGGGGCAAAGTTTCCCAAACCTCAAAATGGCTATAAATACACCCCTCACTACACCCACAATTCAGTTTAACGAATAGCCAAGTAGTGGGGTGATAAAGAAAGGAGTAAAAAGCATCAACAAAGGAATTTGGAAATAATTGTGCCTTATACAAAAAAATCATAACCACAATAAAAAAAATGGTGGGAGTCATGGACTCTTGCCAATATGAAAGAAATGAATTTATCAGGTAAGTTCTTACATAAATTATGTTTTCTTTCATGTAATTGGCAAGAGTCCATGAGCTAATGACGTATGGTATAGCAATACCCAAGAAGTGGAACTCCACGCAAGAGTCACTAGAGAGGGAGGGATAAAAATAAAAACAGCCATTTCGTTGAAAAAAAATAATCCACAACCCAAATAAAAGTTTATTCTCAGAAATAAAAGGAAAAACTTAAATCATAAGCAGAAGAATCAAACTGAAACAGCTGCCTGAAGAACTTTTCTACCAAAAACTGCTACAGAAGAAGCAAATACATCAAAATGGTAGAATTTAGTAAATGTATGCAAAGAAGACCAAGTTGCTGCTTTGCAAATCTGATCAACTGAAGCTTCATTCTTAAAGGCCCAAGAAGTGGAAGTCTTCCTGAAATCTTTAGTAGCTTCAACAGAATATTTCAGAGCTCTCACCACATCCAACGAATGTAAAGAGCTCTCCAAAGAATTCTTAGGATTAGGACACAAAGAAGGGACAACAATTTATCTATTAATGTTGTTAGAATTCCCAACCTTAGGTAAGAATTTAAATGAAGTCCGCAACACTGCCTTATCCTGATGAAAAATCAGAAAAGGAGATTCACAAGAGAAAGCAGATAATTCAGAAACTCTTCTAGCAGAAGAGATGGCCAAAAAGAACAACACTTTCCAAGAAAGTAGTTTAATGTCCAAAGAATGCATAGGCTCAAATGGAGGAGCCTGTAAAGCCTTCAAAACCAAATTAAGACTCCAAGGAGGAGAGACTGATTTAATGACAGGCTTGATACGAACCAAAGCCTGTACAAAACAGTGAATATCAGGAAGTTTAGCAATTTTTCTGTAGAATAAAACAGAAAGAGCAGAGATTTGTCCTTTCAAGGAACTTACAGACAAACCTTTATCCAAACCATCCTGAAGAAACTGTAAAATTCTAGGAATTCTAAAAGAATGCCAAGAAAATTTATGAGAGGAACACCATGAAATGTAAGTCTTCCAAACTCGATAATAAATCTTTCTAGAAAAAGATTTATGAGCCTGTAACATAGTATTAATCACTGAATCAGAGACACCTCTATGACTAAGCACTAGGCGTTCAATTTCCATACCTTCAAATTTAATGATTTGAGATCCTGATGGAAAAACGGACCTTGAGACAGAAGGTCCAGTCTTAATGGAAGTGGCCAAGGTTGGCAACTGGACATCCGAACAAGATCCACATTCCAAAACCTGTGAGGCCATGCTGGAGCCACCAGCAAAACAAACGATTGTTTCATGATGATTTTGGAGATCACTCTTGGAAGAAGAACTAGAGGCGGGAAAATATAAGCAGGTTGATAACACCAAGGAAGTGCCAACGCATCCACTGCTTCCGCCTGAGGATCCCTGGATCCGAGATACTTCTTTCATAGCTTGAGGACTGTGAGTCCCACCCTGATGATTGACATATGCCACAGTTGTGATATTGTCTGTCTGAAAACAAATGAATGTTTCTCTCTTCAATAGAGGCCAAAACTGAAGAGCCCTGAGAATCGCACAGAGTTCCAAAATGTTTATTGCTAATCTCACCTCTTGAGATTTCCAAACCCCTTGTGCTGTCAGAGGTCCCCAACCTGAAAGACTCGCATCTGTTGTGATCACAGTCCAGGTTGGACGAACAAAAGGGGCCCCTAGAACAATACGATGGTGATCTAACCACCAAGTGAGAGATAGTCGAACATTGGGATTTAAGGATACTAATTGTGATATCCTTGTATAATCCCTGCACCATTGGTTCAGATTACAAAGCTGGAGAGCAAAGGGGATCGCGTCCGATGCTACAGTCATGAGACCTAAAACTTCCATGCACATAGCTACTGAAGGGAATGACTGAGACTGAAGGTTCTGACAGGCTGCAACCAATTTCAAACGTCTCTTGTCCGTTAGAGACAAAGTCATGGACACTGAATCTATCTGGAAACCTAAAAAGGTTACCCTTGACTGAGGAATCAAAGAACTTTTTGGTAAATTGATCCTCCAACCATGTTTTTGAAGAAACAACACTAGTTGATTTGTGTGAGATTCTGCAGAACTAAAAGACTGAGCAAGTACCAAGATATCATCAAAATAAGGAAACACAGCAATACCCCACTCTCTGATTACAGAGAGTAGGGCACCGAAAACCTTTGAAAAGATTCTTGGAGCTGCCGCTAGGCCAAAAGGAAGAGCAACAAATTGGTAATGCTTGTCTACAAAAGAGAATCTCAGGAACTGATAGTGATCTGGGTGATCTGGGTGAATCAGAATATGAAGATATGCATCCTGTAAGTCTATTGTGGACATATAATGCCCTTGCTGAACAAAAGGCAGAATAGTCCTTATAGTTGGTACTCTTACATATCGATTCAAAATTTTTAGACCCAGAACTCGTCTGAATGAATTTTCTTTCTTTGGGACAATGAATAGATTTGAATAAAACCCCAGACCCTGTTCCTGAAACAGAACTGGCATGATTACCCCTGATAACTCCAGGTCTAAAACACACTTCAGGAAAGCCTGAGCCTTTACTGGGTTGTACTCTGAATTCTATTCTGTACCCCTGAGAGACAATTCTCTGAATCCATTGATTTTGGACCAAATTGATCCAAAAATCTTAATCTGCCCCCTACCAGCTGAGCTGGAATGAGGGCCGCACCTTCATGCGGACTTGGGGGCTGGCTTTGATCTCTTAAATGACTAGGATTTATTCCAACTCGAGGAAAGCTTCTAAATGGAAACTTTAGATATACATTTAGGTCTTTTATCCTGAGGCAGAAAAACTCCCTTTCCCCCAGTAACAGTTGAAATTATTGAATCTAACTGAGAACCAAATACCTTATTACCTTGGTAAGAAAGAGATATCTTGACCAGTGTTCCCTCTAAGGCCAGTTTTGTGTGCGGCCCAGTAGTGAAACAGTTAATAAGAGAACCATATCTTACAGTCTGCATTGTGCAGTGTTTGGTAATTGCAGGGTGTGGTTACCTAATTAACTTTTTCTCTGCTGGGCTGCATACAAAACTGGCTTTAGAGGGAACACTGATCTGGACTTAGAAGTCATGTCAGCATTCCAAGATTTAAGCCACAAAGCTCTTCTAACTAAAATAGCTAAAGATATAGATTTAACATCAAATAAAAATGGCATCACAAATAAAATTATTAGCATGTTGAATCAAGTTAACAATGCTAGACAAATCCTGATCCGATACTTGTTGCGCTAAAGTTTCCAACCAAAAAGTTGAAGCAGCTGCACCATCAGCCAAAGAAATTGCAGGCCTGAGAAGATGACCTGAATATAAATAGGCTTTCCTTAGATAAGATTCAAGTTTCCTATCTAAAGGATCTTTAAAATAAGTACTATCTTTCGTAGGAATAGTAGTACGTTTAGCAAGCGTAGAGATAGCCCCATAAACCTTGGGGATCTGTTCCCAAATCTCTAAAGAAACTGCTGGCAAACGATACAATTTTTAAAGGAGAAAAATATGGCAGGCTCTCACTCCAAAACTGTGGGTAAAACCTCAAAATTTATTGAGACATAATTAAAAGTTCATTACAGACATGGCAGGTAAAACAAGCAGGGAAATCTTACATGTTTTGCGCCCCCTACAGGCGCTTACTCATAGATCAATACAATTTTTTAAACCTTGAAGAAGGAATAAAAGAAGTACCAGTCCTATTCTATTCCATAGAAATCATATCAGAAATAGCGTCAGGAACTGGAAAAACCTCTGGAATAACCACAGGATGTTTATAAACAGAATTTAAACGTTTACTAGTTTTAATATCAAGAGGACTAGTTTCCTCCATATCCAATGTAATCAACACTTCTTTTAACAAAGAACGAATATACTCCATTTTAAATAAATAAGAAGATTTGTCAGTGTCAATATCTGAGGCAGAATCTTCTGAACCAGATAGATCCCCATCAGAGAAGGATAATTCAGCATGTTGCCGGTCATTTGAAATTTCATCAACTTTATGAGAAGTTTTAAAAGACCTTTTACGTTTATTAGAAGGCGGGATGGCAGACAAAGCCTTCTGAATGGAATCAGAAATAAATTATTTTACATTTACAGGTATATCTTGTGCATTAGATGTTGAGGGAACAGCAACAGGTAATGATCTACTACTGATGGATACATTCTCTGCATGTAAAAGTTTATCATGACAACTATTACAAACCACAGCAGGAGATAAAACCTCCACAAGTTTACAACAAATGCACTTAGCTTTGATAGAACTGTTATCAGGCAGCAGGGTTCCAACAGTGATTTCTGAGACAGGATCAGATTAAGACATCTGGCAAATGTAAGAGAGAAAAACAACATATAAAGCAAAATTATCAATTTCCTTATATAGCAGTTTCAGGAATGGGAAAAAATGCAAACAGCTTAGCCCTCTGATAGAGAAAAAAGGCAAGAGGCATATAGGAACGGGGTCTTAAATAATGAAAATATTTGGCGCCAAGTATGACGCACAACAAACAGAAAAATATTTTTTGGCGCCAAAAACATCCGGAAATGACATACTCGCGTCACAGATGATGCAACCTTGTGAAGGACTCGGCGTCGACTAAGACGCCGGAAATGACGATTTTGCGTCAACGAACGTAACTTCGTGCCAAAAAATCTTGCACCAAGAATGACGCAATAAACTCCCTCGTGAGCCTAATTCTGCCCGCGAATTTAAAAGACAGTCAATTTGAAAGAGACTAAATCCCAGGTAAGAAATAATTTTTCCTAAAAAAAAAAAAGCATTTCCCAGATATGAAACTGACAGTCTGCAAAAGGAAATATACTGAAAACCTGAATCATGGCAAATATAAGTACAATACATATATTTAGAACTTTATATAAATACATAAAGTGCCAAACCATAGCTGAGAGTGTCTTAAGTAATGAATACATACTTCCCAAAAGACACCCATCCACATATAGCAGATAGCCAAACCAGTACTGAAACGGTTATCAGTAGAGGTAATGAAATATGTGAGTATATCGTCGATCTGAAAAGGGAGGTAGGAGATGAATCTCTACGACCGATAACAGAGAACCTATGAAATAGATCCCCAGTGAGGAAAACCATTGCATTCAATAGGTGATACTCCCTCCACATCCCTCTGACATTCACTGTACTCTGAGAGGAATCGGGCTTCAAAATGCTGAGAAGTGCATATCAACGTAGAAATCTTAGCACAAACTTACTTCACCACCTCCATAGGAGGCAAAGTTTGTAAAACTGAATTGTGGGTGTGGTGAGGGGTGTATTTATAGGCATTTTGAGGTTTGGGAAACTTTGCCCCTCCTGGTAGGATTGTATCTCCCATACGTCACTAGTTCATGGACTCTTGCCAATTACATGAAAGAAATTAATTATTTAATTTGCAATGTGGGGGAATAACGGATTAGGGCTTACTAGATGTATTAGGTAGTTTGCGATGTTGGGGTTTGCGGATTTAGGGGTTAATAATTTTATTATGTAGTTATGTAGTTATTTTTCTTACTACCTCGTACGGGCGATTAGTTTTTTTTTAATACTTATTGCGGGCGGTTAGTTTTTTTTTTTAACACTTGTTGTGGGCGGTTAGTTTTTTTTTGTAATGCTCCGTTTGCCTTCACTGCATCCAGGTGAATTATTTTGGCTGCTTGCGCAGCCAACATTCTTTTGGCTACCTCACGCAGCCAACATTCCTTTGAGGATGCGTGCGCAACTGGCGACACAGACAAACGTGTTATAAACGTGATTATAGTCTAGATATGTAATGTTAATAAAGGGGCGCTTGCTTTATTTCTGAACTCTGCATATTTAAAGGGCCATTATAGTCTAAATATTGCATGCTCTATTCTGCTAGAGCATGTAATTTTACGACTATTGACTCTGTAGTACCATGTGTTTAAACCCATGCAAACATTACAAGTGCTGCTCGAGACCCAATCATCAGCATTATTCGCAAGACTCAGATGTGCAACTAGTTCTGCTGATTGGGTCAGTGCTCAGTGGGCCCCGAGCAGCACTTCTACTGTGTGTTTAACCCCTTTGCATGGGTTAAACACTACTGCAGGGTTGACAGTCTTAAAATTGCGTGCTCTAATGGATAGGAGCATGTCATTTTCCGACTATAAACTCCCTTTAAATGTTTTTATTGTGGCTAATTTATTGACAAGAATGTTGGCTTCACATGAAATGTGTATTCCATCTCTGTCAAAACACAGCACATACTACAACATAAGTACTTATAGGGGAACATGTCTTAAAATTGTTTTGGTTTTGAAAATTGACTATTTATTTATCTATTGATATAATACTGTATTTCAATGAGGCAGTTCCAAGAAAGGAAATCTAGTTGTTGCAGTTTTTTCAGTAGCTTTGCACGGTGCAATCCCCAAAACTTCATGGAGAGAGATTGACAGTGTATTCCAATCCAGTTGAAATAAATTTTTGATTAACTGTTAACAGGATTGTTGGATTGTAGAAATCCCATGTTGACATTGTGGAACCTCATATGTTGACTGTTTTTAATGTTTAGGTTTCTAAACATGATCAGTACATATTGTTTCCTAGTAGCATAAAATATTAAAATATCATTCAAATTACACATTTAAACCTGTACATAATTAAAATTTGATTGCCAGGATATACCTTTAAGATTAAAGTAATTTTTCATATAGTCATCAGAAATTAAAGGGGCAGTAAACTTAAAAAAATAATGTTATATAATTCTGAACATAGTGCAGAATTATATAATATTATATTAGCGCAAACATTATACATTAAAGTATTGCAGCCATATTTTATGATAACTTATAGTTTTTTCAGACCGCTGCTCCTTGCTCTTTTGAGCTGGTCTGTTTATTTTCCTAAGCCCATCTGGGCAGCTTTCTACTCACACCCGGCCCGATCGTGCCTTTAAACTTAATGTGGCTCGCTCCCACTAGCAGACCAGAGCGGGAGCGAGCTACATTGAGTTTAAAGGCGTGATCGGGCCGGCTGTGAGTAGAAAGCTGCCCAGATGCTCTTAAGAAAAAAAAACAGACCCGCTCGGCAGAGCAAGGAGCGATGGTCTGAAAAACTAGACTTTATCATAAAATATGGCTGCAATACTTTAATGTATAATGTTTGCACTAATATAATGTTATATAATTCTGCACTATGTGCAGAATTATATAACATTGTTTTTTAGGTTTACTGCCCCTTTAAGCACCACATTGCAAAAAAGATCTGCATGCAAGAAAAAAAGGGTTTGTCAAAATGTGCATTGTAATCCAGGGATGCACCCCTTGAAAATCCTCTAGAGGGTTGTTTATCTAATGTTATGGGCTATTTAGGGGCAGGTGTAAATGAGCTCCTCTATCAAACAATCACTGGGCTGCATATAAGAGGGTCAGGTGCATTCCTGTTTCTAATTTACTATTGTTATCCAATTTACTTTAATCTTTTGGTATTCTTTTTTTGAAAAGCATAACTTGTTAGACTCAAGCGTATCAATACTGGGAGCTAGTTGCTGCTCATCTGAAGAATATATGCTTAATCCCTTTGTGGGGGTTATACTCTTAATTAGATTCCAGTAACAATGAACAATAATATCCTCTAATACATTTGAGCGCTTCCTTTTTGCACTATAAAATTACACAAAATGATAGAAAACGTCTGTATATACAATCAGCCAAAATGATTTCTTTCACATTGACTGAAAAACAAAAACTTTCAAGTTTGTTAAGAAAAACAGTTTTTGTTTTATCTCACATGTCTAACTAATTCAATCAGAAGCTTTTCTTAGGAACTGGAATGCCATAAATGAGGACAGCATTTTTTTTGCATGACAATCACATTTATTAGATTAATTTTGTTAAGAGATGTTACTTTAAATAATAATGTGGGTGATACTTCTCTTTTTACAGAGGAAGAGGTTTTAATGACTTTATCAAAAATAAAAGTCAAGAAGTCTGTGGGTCCAGATATAATTTATCAGTTGTGTGTTGGGTTGCCGGGTGTCCAGTACTGAACAGGACAGTCCAATATTTTTGCAGGCTGCCCAGTAAAATCAGTACAGAGATCCTGGAGACTTCAATGTCAAGCCGTTTGTGGGTGCGCGATAATTAACCAGCCATTACAATTAGCGTGCAGAAAATTAACCAGAGATCTGATCCCTGGTTAATTTTTTAAAAGTGCTCTAAATGCCCTCAAAATAGAGGGCATTTTGTTTTTTTTTAAAAAAATAAAAACAACTGCACTGGGCAGTTTTGGGGGTCTAAAGTTGGCAGGTGTGGGGTGTTACAAAATAAAATGGCACTGAAAAATGTCTTTACATTGTGGTCTATGGGAACTGTGTGTTCCCAGTAAATATATATGTATATGATAATATATATATATACAGTGTATATATATATATATATATATATATATATATATATTGTATATTTATGTGTTAATATGTGTATATACACATATTAACACATAAATATATATGTATATATCAGCATATACATATATATATTTATAAATGCTGCAATTGTTGCGCTACTTACCTCCTTCGCTGCGCTTTAGTTCTGATGCCGTGGCTATGAAAGCGCGATCTCGTGAGCGCAATGCTACCCAGCTATGCGAACGTGAGCATGGGTTCCCATTGCTGTTAACTTGTAATACCAGCACACATTAGCGTGCGCTGGTATTACACAGTGGAGCGCAAATATTGCTTTCTTGAAAGCGATATTTAGTGTTGCACTTGTACATTGGCCCTTAATGTCCCCTAGTGTCAGCTAAATGTAAGCTTCTATGCATTTTTGCATATGTAGTGTAGTTTTGTTAACAAACAATTTTTCCAGCCACCGAATCTCTTTTTACAACATTTTTCAACGTTTCAAACCTGCTGTCTGTTTCCTTGCCCCACTCTGGAGAGTGTGCTGTCTTCCCCCGTGGATAAAATTGACAGTGTAGTTTTATTATTAAATATTGTTTTGCCTGCATAAATTCAATATGATTTTTCATTTTCCATAATATACGAATTTTGCTGAACAATTTTGTTAAATTTTTTAATGCAACTAAACATATTTTTTGCTGCACATTTATATTTCTGTATTTCATCTATTTGCTTTATCCGATTTTTAAATTGCATTTTTTTTGGAGTGTGCATTGCCTTCACATACTTAAAAGCAGGGAACACCGCTTTGCAAGACACATTGTTCTTAAAGGAATAGTCCAGTCAAAATTAAACGTTCATGATTCAGATAGAGCGTGAACTTTTAAGCAACTTTCTAATTTGCTCATATTATTATTTTTCTTCATTCTCTTGTTATCTTTATTTGAAAAAGCAAGAATGTAAGCATAGGAG
The DNA here is from genome assembly GCF_027579735.1 of Bombina bombina. Classification (NCBI taxonomy): domain Eukaryota; kingdom Metazoa; phylum Chordata; class Amphibia; order Anura; family Bombinatoridae; genus Bombina; species Bombina bombina. The sequence continues at coordinate 45,977 of NW_026511549.1, forward strand.
CCGGCCCATTTTTGGTTCAGCACCTGGGTAGAACATTTTGATTGGTGTCTAAATGTAGCCATGGTCCAGCAAGAGCTACCCAGGTTCTGAACCACAAACGGCCATCTCCTAAGCCTAAATTCAAATAAAGATACCAAGAGAACGATGAAAAATTAATAAAAGGAGTAAATTAGAAAGTTGCTAAAATTGCATGCTCTATTGGAATCATGAACTTTAATTTGTACTAGACTATTCCTTTAAAGACACATGAAACCCAAAAAACGTATTTTATGATTCAGATAGAACATGCATTTTTAAACAACTTTCTAATTTACTTCTATTTTCTTGGTATCCTTTATTGAAGGAGCAACAATGCACTACTGGGAGCTTGCTGAACACCCCGGTAAACCAATTACATTTTGACATATATGTGCAGCCACCAATCAGGAGCTAGCTCGCAGCTCCTGAGCCTACCTTTCAGCAAAGGATACCAAGAGAACTAAGCAGATTAGATAAAAGAAGCAAACTGGAAAGTTGTTTAAAATTGTATGCTCTATCTGAATCATGAAAGAAAAATGTTAGGTTTCATGTCCTTTTAACGTAGAAATTGCCTTTAGAGAATTAAGACAGGGTTCAAGCTTTCTTTAAAAATCTCACAAGCCCAGAAAGCTTTAGATAATTAGGTCCAATGTGTTATGTGCAGGTAGGATTGCCAGGTGTATTCAACCAGACAGTCCAGTATTTTAGCAGGCTGCCCAGTAAAATCAGAACAAAAAAAACTGGACCCTTCAATGTCAAGTATATTTAATGTCCCCAGCTAAATGTAAAGGGCTTCCTATGCTTCTATGCATTACAAATATATTCCAAAAGAAGTAACACTGTGCAATTTTTATTATATGTGTTACAGCAGCCATGGTGGTGTTAAATCATTGCTCTGTGTGTGCTCCTGGCAGTAAAGAAGTTCAAATCACTACTGTGTACATACTGTAGTTACTGGCAACCAATGGGATAAAATGACTGCTACGTTGTGAAAAATATACATGTGGAATTAAGGGTGGGGCCTAAGGCTGAGCTTTCGGGGGACATTGTGTATTCTCAGCTACCACCTGTGCCCAGTATTTTTATTGAGCACAGCTGGCAACCCTAATTGTTTGCGTTATTAGCAGCAGAAATAATAAGGTTCTTGTGCCACTTTACAGATCACTAGTTAGCCCTCATCTTGAATATTGTGTACAGTTCTGGAGGCCATATCCCTAGGATATAAATAAATTTGAAACTGTCCACCGTATGGCTACTAAATGGTACATGGTCTAAAATATATAAATGTACAAACAAAACTGAGTTTTGAGTAAAGAAGGGAAATAGGTGACATAAAAGAAACCATCAAATATATGAAGGGACTTAATAAAATGGAAGCTAAAAGAATTTTCCACAAAAAAAGAAACAGATTCAGGAGTAAGCAGTTTTTTTATTTTTTACTGAAATGGTGGTGGTTTTGTGTAATAAACTTCCAATAACTGTAAAAGACTTACAAACATGTCTGGGACATGCATAAGGCTATGTGGATAAAAACATTAACATGTAATATGGGCCTTTTGGTTCTTATCTTCATTGTTATTTTTACAATAATGCCTTCAAATAAAAACTAGACGTTTATTTTAGTTAAAAATTATGGAGTTGCTCGAAAAACATATCAAAAAATGTATCTGCTCAATTCCCCATAGACCTGCGATCGATCCCTTTATGGGAAAATTAGTTAACTGTACATAATGCTCAAATGTACAAAAATTGGTACAAATATGCTTGCTTAAAGGGACGTGAAATTCCAAATGAAACATTCATGATTCAGATAGAGTATTCAGTTTAACTTTATAATTTACTTCTTTAATTAAATTTTCCTTCGCTCTCTTGGTATCATTTGTTGAAAACCATACCTAGGTAGGCTCAGGAGTAGCAATGCTCTATGGGGAGACAGCTTATTATTGGTGGCTACACACATATGCCTCTTGTCCAAGGCTTATTAGATGTCTTCAGGTGGTCCCGGTAGTGCACTGCTGCTCTCAACGAGATATTTAACTCTTCTGCAGGGGTTAAACGCATAGTTATACACCAGTAATAGTGCAATAATAATTTCCTCTTTGCAAACTTATGTCCCTATTAAGTAGTTGGCAACTGCTTTTCTGTAATAAACTGCTATCTGGGTTCTGCTCAGTGGTGCAGAGGGCCAGATAATAAAACAATGGTGAATTAAATGTGTCCCTTGGGCCATAGTTTATTTGGCCAAATGATACAAAATTGTCTGTGTTAAATTTTATTTTCTTAATTCTTAAATATAACTAATATTTATTTATTTTTCAGGAAGACTCTCCCCAGAACAATGCTTCACACTCAGATATGTGTTGGTGTTGCGTCCTTCATTTTATTTGCTCTTCTGGTGATTTTGTGTATTCGCTGCAGACCTTCAAGTAACAGTTTATATATTTTATATTTTCTTGCAAAAATGAGTAGCATAAAAAGCATTTAGTTTAGTCATCTACATTTACATACAACATAGCAAGGTGTGTGGGCTATATTTTGCTTTGAGTGTCATATTTTTATAGAACAATATAAATATGATTGTATTTCTCTTTGTTTATTTTCTTCATTTGGTATGGGATTATCTTGTATTTTTTTTAAACCCTTTTGAGTCTGGGCTAAAGTGCCTACATCGGAACAACTGTTCCGATGTAGACAAATTGAAACCACACGATCGTGCACATGATCGCGAGATTTCAATTATTGGATCGCGTCTGGGGGGCGTCCCTACAACCCTAGGAACGCCCCCAAGACCGCGATCAAGTCCTGACTGCACAGAAGGCTTCAGGACAGCCGTTAGTTATGACGTTCTATTCCGTCTTTAAAGCCCAGTCTAATTATGACGGAATAGAACGTCATAACGGCTTTAAAAGGTTAAAAGGAACATCAAACGACTAAATAGCTGCTAGAGAGAATGATGTATTCAAAGTAAAGATTAGCCGGAGAATAATATGCAGATGTATTTTTTTAAAACTATATTAGTTGTTTAAACATTTAAAAATTAAGTGTCAATTGTTATCGTTCATAAAGCAATCTGCGCTGCCATTTTGTAGCCAAGGTTGCTGAGGCCAGTTGGGAAAAATTATACATTAATCACTAGAGTGTGCAGCCAATGACTGTGGAGTTTGTTTATTCTGAAGTCTGCCTTTCCCCTTCTAGTAGGAATTGGAAAGCCTACAATTTTCAGAAATAATTAAAAGAAAAGACAAAATAAATAATGAACGTATATTGCAGATTATATATATATATATATATATATATATATATATATATATATATATATATATATATATATATATATAGAGAGAGAGAGAGAGAGAGAGAGACACTGTGTATATATATATATATATATATATATATATATATATATATATATATACTGTATATATAAATAAAACATGCCTTGTTACAACATCAAAGTGTTTAATGTCCCTTTAAATGTTTTATTATATGTAAAAAGCAACTTTACTGTATACTTTAGCTTTTTATTTTGTTCCCTTTTCCTGCAATTTAATTCTAACAATTGTAGCCTTTCCAATTCCTGTAAAATACAGACAGCGTTGTTTGCGCGACATGCACACACACGCAATAATCTAAGATAGGATTTTTGCGCTAGTCGGGTTACCGCTTGCACAAAATAAGTTTTTTTTTTTAACCATACTAGCACAAAAAGCTTAACTCTAGCGAAGTTTTTGAGATTGCGAAAACTAATTTTACCCCTCCACTTGTAATCTAGACCTAAGTGTTTAATGTTCCTTTAAAGCGACACTAAACTTCAAAATTTTCTTTCATGATTCAGATAGAGAATACAATTTTAAATAACATTCCAATTTACTTCTATTATCTAATTTGCTTCATTCTTTAGATATCCTTTGTTGAAGAAATAGCAATGCACATGGGTGAGCCAATCACACAAGGCATCTATGTGCATCTACCTATCAGCAGCTACTGAGCATATCTAGATATGCTTTTCAGCAAAGAATATCAAGAGAATTAAGCAAATTAGATAATAAAAGTAAATTAGAAAGTTGTTTAAAATTGCATGCTCTTTCTAAATCATGAAAGATTTTTTTTGGGTTTAGTGTCCCTTTAATAAAAAGAAGGAACTTGTGTAAGCAGAGCCTATTTGATATGCATTTAAATACAAGTAGTCATAATATACTACCAGTGCTTAGAATTCAAGCATGTAAATAAACCATCAAAACCATATCTGGAGAAAGTCCCTTATAACTATTATCTAAAATGTATTTTACAAAATGTATCATTTCCTTCTGAAAAAATCAACAATACTCTTAAAGGGAAACTGAACCCACATTTTTTCTTTTGTGATTCAGATAGACATGACATTTTAAGCAACTTTCTAATTACTTCATTCTCTTGGTATCTTTATTTGAAATGCAAGAATGTAAGTTTAGATGCCGGACCATTTTTGGTGAACAACCTGGGTTGTAAATTCATCCACCAATAAAAAAGTGCTGCCCAGAGTCCTAAACCAAAAAAGAAGCTTAGATGCCTTATTTTTCAAATAAAGATAACAAGTGAACAAAGAAAAATGGATAATAGGAGTAAATTAGAAAGTTGCTTAAAATTGCATGCTCTGTCTGAATCACGAAAGAAAAAAATTTGGGTTCAGTGTCCCTTTAAAATAAACTCACATTTTACAAACAGTGACAATTTTCCTTGGAATAGACACTGAAAGTTGAGAGAACACAGATTTTAAAATACACTAACACTTGTTTTTCTCTATTTGTAGAAAACGTGGGTAAGAAAACAAAACATAGTGGACATTACTTGTAAGTTTATTGCCTTTGATGGGATTTTATTTTATAAAATTTCACAGTATTATATTTGAAATCAAACTTGTCTTTAGCAAATGTTACATTTACATCCTGCACTCAAGCACTCCTAACAGGCCAGATTGTATTTCCCTAGTCAGCTGCTCATTTACTATAACTAACTCATCTGTGTTCAGGTAGAGAAATCCTTTTGAGTTGGATGGTTGGTGACATTTGAGGACTGCTAGGGAGAAACGCTGATATAAAGTTTGCCATAGGAAAAACAAAATTTATGCTTACCTGATAAATACATTTATTTCATAGTGTTGAGAGTCCACAATCCATTACTCTTGGGAATTACTCTTCTCTACCACTAAGGGGAGGCAAAAATTCCCAAACCCCAAGGGCTCTATAAAACCCCTTCCACCTCATACATAGCTTAATCTAACGGATAGCCAAACAAAGTGATCTAACAACAAGAAATAAGAGCCATAAATGGAGCAGGGAAAAAAGATGTGCTGAAGAAAAAACTAACCCCAACAAAACATAAGTGTGGGGTCTTGTGGTCACCACCATGAAAGCAATGAATTTATCAGTTAATTATAAATTAGATTTTCTTTCATGTGGTGAGAGTCCACAATCCATTACTCTTGAGAGTTAATGCTCAAGCTGTGGTGTCCCCTAGTAATAACATAAAGGGGGGGATTTAAAAACATATTTTTTTAACTGAGAAATTACATCCACAACCCCAATAAAAATATTTTGAATGCACTTAAAATAAATTAAGCAGGCAAAAAAAAAAAATCAAACTAAGACAGCTGCCTGAAGAACCTTTCTACCAAAGACTGCTTCAGAAGAAGCAAAAACATAAAAATGGTAGAATTTAGTAAAAGTAGGCAAAGAAGACCAAGTAACTGCCTTGCAAATCTGATCAACTGAAGCCTCATTCTTGAAAGCCCAAGAAGTGGCAACGGACCTAGTAGAATGAGCAATAATCCACTGCGGTGGTGTCTGACCTGCTTCCAAGTAAGTTTTGTGAATCAAAAGTTTTACCCAAGAGGCCAAAGAAACATCAGAAGCTTAGGGCCAGAAAAAAAGAATTAACAAACTGGAAGTTTGCCTACAGTCCTTAGTAGCATCAATTTAATATTTCAATGCCCTAACAACATCTTAAGAAAGGAAAGATCTCTCAGAAGCATTATTAGTATTAGGACACAAAATAAGGAACAAAAATCTCTCTGCTAATGTTGTTTGAATAAACAACTTTAGGCAAAAAATCAAATGATGTCTGTAAAACAGCCTTATCTTGAGGAAAAATCAGATAAGGAGGTTCAATAGAAAGAGCAGACAAATCAGAACCTCTTCGAGCAGAAAAAACTAGCCAAAAGAAATAACACTTTCCAAGAAAGTACTTTAATGTCCAATTTATGCATAGGTTCAAAAGGAGGAGCCTGCAAAACCCTTAACACCAGGTTAAGATTCCGTGGAGGAGAAATAGGGACTGATTATCACGGCCTGAATGGGGCCGTATACCCCTGTTTCCGTGTAAGCCTTCAAGCTCGCCGGAAACAGGAGTTAAGAAGCAGCAGTCTTAAAACCACTGCTCTTTAACTCATCCACCTCCTCTGAGGCGGCAGACAGCAATCTGCCCGATCGTATATGATCGGGTTGACACCCCCTGCTAGGGGCCGATTGTCTGTGAATCTGCAGGAGGCAGCATTGCACAAGCAGTTCACCAGAATTGCTTGTGCAATGATAAATGCCGACAGCATATGCTACAGCGAATCATGTCCGCCAGACACTTGATAAATCGGCCCCATAGGCTTGATTACAACTTTAATACAATCCAGAGCCTGAACAAAAATAGGAATATCAGGGAGATTAGTAATCTTTCTGTGGAACAAGACTGAAAGAGCAGAAATCTGCCCCTTCAGAGAACTGGGAGATAGGTCCTTATCAAGACCATCCTGCAAAAACTGTAGAATCCTATGAATTCTGAAAGAATGCCAAGAAAAACCATGATCTATACATGCCAGAGATCAAGTAACTATGTAACATAAACAGTTTAACTTGACATATAGCCGTAAACAGTGATAAGTCAATACAATTTACACACTATACTAGATGAACAACACCCAAACCAGAGGATAGCACCACTCAAATTAGAAGGTTCTTGCTATCATGGTAATCATAAAGGATCTACGTTCAGAATCTAGTAAATGCGTAATCACAACCAAACATTGCAGTAATAGATGTAAAAATGTGCAGTGTAAATGCTAAGCCAAACATTGTATCAATTGCAAAGTTCCCACAAACTCCACATAGTGCTGGTAAATGTATCAGTTCATATTGAAATTCAGCACTTATTTTCTGGTGTGGTGCTTGTTAGTTTGAAGCACTTGTTTCCAAAACAATCTTGTGGTAAGAAGCAACAAAATTATTCCGTTAATACGTTACTGTAAGCTTTGATCATCAGAGGAATCCTCCACTTTGGGAACCATCAGCAAAAGTTTAACCCCTTAACGACCGACGACATATGCCATACGTCCTCAAAAAAAAAGCACTTAACGACCGAGGACGTATGGCATACGTCGTCGGTTTAACAGAGCACTGGAAGCGATCGAAATCGCTTCCAGCTGCTCTAACAGTATTGCAGGCTTGCCTTGATGTCTAGGCATCCTGCAATACTGTTCCCGAGTGCCGGGACCGGATTGATCACTCCCCCACGAGTGATCACTTCCGGTTTCACTCCACGTGGAGCCCGGCAGTGTTTCAGAGCATCGGAAGCGATCGGACACGCTTCCGATGCTCTGCTTGTGTGCTAAGTGCCTCGGTGGGTCGAGGCACTTAGTTAGTTGTAAAATAAAAGTTAAAAAGTAAAAAAAAAAAAAAACGAATAAAATAAAAAAAAGCCCTAAATAGCCCCCCCCCTCCCCCTTCACTAGGCATCCAAGATGGCGATGCCCAGTGCATCATGGGGCCTCTGGGGGTGTCCCTAGCCTGCATCATCATAGGGGCAAGCTAGGGTCACCCAATCTGAGCCTCCCACCCTAAAAAAAATAATAATAATAAAATACCCCATTTGTCTGATCATGTCAATATTTGTAAATATTGACTATGATCAGTGTGGATCTCCCTCCCTCTCCTCACTTGCCATTTTGTTGGAGAGAGAGAGAGACCTGTATTTAGCAGAGAGAGAGATTTATTTCTTTTATTTGTTAAAAAATATAGAACCAAAGGCTCTTTTCAGAGCCATTAACCCCTAGCTTGCCAGTGATCACTATATATCACTGGCAGTAACATAGGTGCACTTTTTTTTTGCTGCATTTTGCTGTCTGTGCGTTTTTTTAGGGGTTAATTTTGTTGTTGTAATTTTTTAAAAACCCAAAGGCTCTTTTCAGAAACATTTAGTTAATTTAATTTAATTTTCAGAGCCATTAACCCCTAGCTTGCCAGTGATCGCTATAAATCACTGGCAGTTGCATAGCTGTACTTTTTTGCTGTCTGTGCATTTTTTTAGGGGTTAATTTTGTTGTTGTAATTTTTTAAAAACCCAAAGGCTCTTTTCAGAAACATTTAGTTAATTTAATTTAATTTTCAGAGCCATTAACCCCTAGCTTGCCAGTGATCGCTATAAATCACTGGCAGTAGCATAGCTGTACTTTTTTGCTAGTTAATTTAGTTAATTAATTTAGTTAATTTAATTTAATTTTCAGAGCCATTAACCCCTAGCTTGCCAGTGATCGCTATAAATCACTGGCAGTTGCATAGCTGTACTTTTTTGCTGTCTGTGCATTTTTTTTAGGGGTTAATTTTTTAAAAACCCAAAGGCTCTTTTCAGAAACATTTAGTTAATTTAATTTAATTTTCAGAGCCATTAACCCCTAGCTTGCCAGTGATCGCTATAAATCACTGGCAGTAGCATAGCTGTACTTTTTTGCTAGTTAATTTAGTTAATTAATTTAGTTAATTTAATTTAATTTTCAGAGCCATTAACCCCTAGCTTGCCAGTGATCGCTATAAATCACTGGCAGTTGCATAGCTGTACTTTTTTGCTGTCTGTGCATTTTTTTAGGGGTTAATTTTGTTGTTGTAATTTTTTAAAAACCCAAAGGCTCTTTTCAGAAACATTTAGTTAATTTAATTTAATTTTCAGAGCCATTAACCTCTAGCTTGCCAGTGATCGCTATAAATCACTGGCAGTAGCATAGCTGTACTTTTTTGGTAGTTAATTTAGTTAATTAATTTAGTTAATTTAATTTTTTTTAGTAATTGTTTTCTGTGACAGATACAAAAATGTCACAGAAAAGATATAGTGCTGAGGAGGCGTATGCCATCCTTGCGTCAGAGTCAGATGCCTCTATTTCTGACTCAGACCCCAATTTTGACCCTGCCATGTGCTCAGATACATCACTAGATGCAGTCTCAACTGATAGTGATGTATCTGTGGCTGCTAGCCCCCCTGCCAGCCCCCCTGCTAGCCCCCCTGCCAGAAGGAGGCGTGTTGCTGCCATTGCTGCTGAAGAGTGGGTAACGCCTCATCTCCAGAGGCCAGATATCCCACCCTTCACAGCAAATGCTGGCATAAATATAGATGTGGCAGGTTTTAGCCCCCAGCAGTTTCTGGAAGTGTTTCTGGGCGATGATATATTGGGGAACATTGTCGCCCAAACTAATTTATATGCCCATCAGTTCCGTGCTGCAAAGCCTGGAACATATTTGGCAAAGCAGCAATGGGCCCCCATCAATGTGCCAGAATTCAAAATATTCTGGGCATTGACTATGCTGATGGGCATCATAAAAAAACCCTCCATTCGCTCCTACTGGAGTACTAGCCCCATCTGCTCTACCCCCATTTTCTCCCAGACTATGTCGAGGAAGAGGTATGAAATGATTCTGCATTTCATGCACTTCAGCGACAACAGCCTGTGCCCCCCTAGGGAGCATCCCCAATTTGACAGGCTGTATAAAATCCGCCCCCTGATAACCCACTTTTCTGCCAGGTTTGCAGAGGCTTATACACCTGGAAGGAATATATGCGTTGATGAATCCCTAATGAAGTATAAGGGAAGGCTGGGATTCAAGCAGTATATTCCTTCCAAACGCTCCAGATATGGGGTAAAGGTGTATAAGCTCTGTGACAGCGAGACTGGGTATACTCAGGCCTTCCGGGTGTATGAGGGAAAGGATAGCCACCTTGACCCTCCAGGTTGCCCAGAACATATGGGAACCACTGGCAAGATTGTCTGGGACCTGATATTACCCCTAATGAACAAAGGGTATCACTTGTACTTAGACAATTTTTATACAAGTGTCCTTTTGTTCAAGCTACTGTATTGCTTTGATACAGTAGCTTGCGGTACAATTAAAAAGAACCGCGCAGGTTTCCCAGGACAGCTTGTACGCACCCGGCTACGAAGGGGGGAGACCTCAGCTCTGCGCCAAGAGGAGCTGTTGGCACTGAAGTACAGAGACAAGAAGGATGTATACTTTCTTACCACCATCCACACAGAGAGGACGGTGGCGGTTTCTGTACGTGGCAGAGCTGAGATCATAAGGAAGCCAGTGTGCATCAAGTCTTATAACCGGCATATGGGTGGGGTTGATCTGGCTGATCAGCTGCTGCAGCCCTACCTAATTATGCGGAAGACAAGGGCCTGGTACAAAAAGGTTGCAATTTACCTAATGCAGATTGCAACCCACAACGCTTTTTTGTTGTTCAAAAAAGCAAACCCCAGAGTTAAAAAGACTTTTTTACAGTTTCAGCTCGATTATTACAGGGATTTTGTACCATGATGCACCTGCTCCCCGGGCGGTGATGGGAGAGAGCAGAGTTGGGGCTACCCATTTTATTTTTAAAATCCCCCCTACTGCCACAAAGCAGAAACCACAAAAAAAATGCAGAGTCTGTACCAAGAGGGGGAAGAGAAGGGACACCATATATTACTGTCCTGATTGCCCTGGACAGCCTGCACTCTGCATTGGGGACTGCTTCAAGCGGTACCATACAATGGTCAATTTTTAAAAAAATAAATACATTTGCTGTTACATATATATATATATTTTTTTTGGTTATGTTTACAGTTAGATGTTTTTTTGTTTTTTTTACTTTTACTGTGCCAGATTTTTACATTTCACTACTCTATTTTTTTCTAAAATTGGGCCTGTTTTTTTTTAACCAAAACCCCTGTCAAACCTATGCATGGGGGACATAGGTGTTCTCAGGGTGCCTTGCAGAAAACAACCTGAAGTATGTTTTTGTAATAACTTACAACAGTCTCTCCTAAATTATAGTCAAAAAGCAATGTGTCTGTAAAAATGAAAATTGAAAAATTACCACCATACACTTTCTCCAATTTTTTGGGCTAAAACGGTTGCTTCAAAGGCATCAAAGCACACCATATACAATACCTTGGGGTGTCAACATTTAAAAAATATACACTTTGAATGCAATAAATAAAAGTGGGGTATGCGATAGGCCCCAAACTAAAGATAGGCCTATCAGAAGAAATACTCTCATTTTTAATAACTAAAATCACAAGTCATAAAATTGTAACATAACCTTCCCAAAATCCTGGCAAACCTATGCATGGGGGCATAGGTGTACTCAGGGTGCCTTGCAGAAAACAACCTGAAGTATTCTTTTGCAATAACTTACAACAATCTCTCCTAAATCATAGTCAAAAAGCAATGTGTCTGTAAAAATGAAAATTGAAAAATTACCACCATATACTTTCTCCAATTTTTTGGGCTAAAACGGTTGCTTCAAAGGCATCAAAGCACACCATATACAATACCTTGGGGTGTCAACATTTAAAAATTATACACTTTGAATGCAATAAATAAAAGTGGGGTATGTGATAGGCCCCAAACTAAAGATAGGCCTATCAGAAGAAATACTCTCATTTTTAATAACTAAAATCACAAGTCATAAAATTGTAACATAACCTTCCCAAAATCCTGGCAAACCTATGCATGGGGGGCATAGGTGTACTCAGGATGCCTTGCAGAAAACAACCTGAAGTATTCTTTTGCAATAACTTACAACAATCTCTCCTAAATCATAGTCAAAAAGCAATGTGTCTGTAAAAATGAAAATTGAAAAATTACCACCATATACTTTCTCCAATTTTTTGGGCTAAAACGGTTGCTTCAAAGGCATCAAAGCACACCATATACAATACCTTGGGGTGTCAACATTTAAAAAATATACACTTTGAATGCAATAAATAAAAGTGGGGTATGCGATAGGCCCCAAACTAAAGATAGGCCTATCAGAAGAAATACTCTCATTTTTAATAACTAAAATCATGTAACATAACCTTCCCAAAATCCTGGCAAACCTATGCATGGGGGGCATAGGTGTACTCAGGGTGCCTTGCAGAAAACAACCTGAAGTATTCTTTTGCAATAACTTACAACAGTCTCTCCTAAATCATAGTAAAAAAGCAATGTGTCTGTAACAATGAAAATTGAAAAATTACCACCATATACTTTCTCCAATTTTTTGGGCTAAAACGGTTGCATCAAAGTCATCAAACCACTCCATGTATAATACCTTGGGGGGTCAACTTTTTAAATATAATCACATTTATGGAAAACAAATAAATTGGGGTATGTTAAAAGACCCCCAAAAAAAGACGATAGGCAAAGAAAATATGTTAAATGTGAAAAAAAATCACAAACACATGTCAGACATTTGGCATTGCACCGCCCAAACAAGCCACCAAACCTATGCATAGGTGGTATCACTGAACTCAGGAGATGTTGGTGACCACATATTGGTGTCTTCTTTGGTAGTAACACATAACAGGAGCTGTGAATCCATGTCTAAAGTACAATGTATGTGAAAAATAACACAAAGAAATGAATGCCCAATAGTTTGACAAAGACTAGTGGTTGAATTAGTGTATGGAAAGTGTTAAAACACCTGCATTTGAAATACCCTAGGATGTCTACTTTTCAAAAATATATGGTTTTATGGGGGTAAATTACATTGGCCGGCTTCAGAAATGTCTTAAATAGAACATGGGTGCATGGGATGTGAAAATGGGAAGTGTAAAAAATGGAATGCGCTTCCTAAAAATAAGGCCTTCTAGCCCCCAGAGAACCCAACACACCTATACATGGGTGGTATCACTGTACTCAGGAGATGTTGTTGAACACATATTGAGGTGTTTTTTGGCAGTAACACATAACAGGAACTGAGAATCCATGCCTAAAGTACAATGTGTGTGAAAAATAACACAAAAAAATGACTACCCAAAAGTTTGACAAAGACTGGTGGTTAAATAAGTTCATGGAAAGTGTGAAAATACCAGCATTTCAAATACCCTAGGGGGTCTACTTCTCAAAAATATATGGTTTTATGGGGGTAAATTTCATTGACCGGCTTCAGAAATGTCCCAAATAGGGATGGGCGAATGTGCAAATTTTCGAATTTCGAATGTAGAACGAATGTTATTACCGAAATTCGAATTCTAAATTCGAATGTCGATAAGAACGAATATTCTTAAAAATTCGAAAATCGAATGTTATTTACAGTTTTCGAATGTCACTTTCGAATTCGAATGTTTATAATTATATCGAATGTCTACATTCGAAATTCGAATTTTTCGAATTCGAATATAAATTCGAATTTTTCGAATTCGAATATTGCATAATTCGAATATTACATTTAAAAGCATTAGAAATACTATTACAATCTAAATTTGAATTTTTCAAATTCGAATACACGTATTGCATAATTCGAATATTACATTTAAAGAAAAAGCATTAGAAATACTATTACAATCTAAATTCGAATTTTTCGAATTCGAATATTGCATAATTCGAATATTACATTTAAAGAAAAAGCATTAGAAATACTATTACAATCTAAATTCGACGTTTTCGAATTCGAATACACGTATTGCATAATTCGAATATTACATTTAAAGAAAAAGCATTAGAAATACTATTACAATCTAAATTCGAATTTTTCGAATTCGAATACACGTATTGCATAATTTGAATATTACATTTAACCCCTTAATGACCACAGCACTTTTCCATTTTCTGTCCGTTTGGGACCAAGGCTATTTTTACATTTTTGCGGTGTTTGTGTTTAGCTGTAATTTCCCTCTTACTCATTTACTGTACCCACACATATTATATACCGTTTTTCTCGCCATTAAATTAACTTTCTAAAAATACCATTATTTTCATCATATCTTATAATTTACTATAAAATTTTTTATAAAATATGAGGAAAAAATGGAAAAAAACACACTTTTTTTTAACTTTGACCCCCAAAATCTGTTACACATCTACAACCACCAAAAAGAAAACATGCTAAATAGTTTCTAAATTTTGTCCTGAGTTTAGAAATACCTAATATTTACATGTTCTTTGCTTTTTTTGAAAGCTATAGGGCCATAAATACAAGTAGCATTTTGCTATTTCCAAACTACTTTTTTTCAAAATTAGCGCTAGTTACATTGGAACACTAATATCTTTCAGGAATCCCTGAATATCAATTGACATGTATATATTTTTTTTTAGAAGACATCCCAAAGTATTGATCTAGGCCAATTTTGGTATATTTCATGCCACCATTTCACCGCCAAATGCGATCAAATACAAAAAATCGTTCACTTTTTCACAAATTTGTTGTTCAGTTTCTCACTGAAATTATTTACAAACAGCTTGTGCAATTATGGCACAAATGGTTGTAAATGCTTCTCTGGGATCCCCTTTGTTCAGAAATAGCAGACATATATGGCTTTGGCATTGCTTTTTGGTAATTAGAAGGCCGCTAAATGCCGCTGCGCACCACACGTGTATTATGCCCAGCAGTGCAGGGGTTAATTAGGGAGCTTGTAGGGAGCTTGTATGGTTAATTTTAGCTTTAGTGTAGTGTAGTAGACAACCCAAAGTATTGATCTAGGCCCATTTTGGTATATTTCATGCCACCATTTCACCGCCAAATGCGATCAAATAAAAAAAAAACGTTAAATTTTTCACAATTTTAGGTTTCTCACTGAAATCATTTACAAACAGCTTGTGCAATTATGGCACAAATGGTTGTAAATGCTTCTCTGGGATCCCCTTTGTTCAGAAATAGCAGATATATATGACTTTGGCGTTGCTTTCTGGTAATTAGAAGGCCGCAAAATGCTGCTGCGCATCACACGTGTATTATGGCTAGCAGTGAAGGGGTTAATTATGAAGTTTGTAGGGAGCTTGCAGGGTTAATTTTAGCTTTAGTGTAGAGATCAGCCTCCCACCTGACACATCAGACCCCCTGATCCCTCCCAAACAGCTCCCTTCCCTCCCCCACCCCACAATTGTCCCCGCCATCTTAAGTACTGGCAGAAAGTCTGCCAGTACTAAAATAAAAGCTTTTTGGGGGGTTTAGGTTTTTTTTAAAAAAAATAATAATAATTCTTCTGCTGTGTAGGACCCCCCTTAGCCTCCAACCTCCCTGATCCCCCCCAAAACAGCTCTGTAACCTTCCCTATCTGCCTTATTGGGGGCCATCTTGGGTACTGGCAGCTTTCTGCCAGTACCCAGCTTGCACAAAAAAGGGCTTTTTTTTTTCTTAGTTTTTTTTTTTCTGTAGTGTAGCTTCCCCAAACACCCCCCCCAACCACATACCCCCCCCCCTCTTTGATCGTATTTTTTTTTTTTTAGTTTTTTTAACTGATTGCCTTTTTCTGTAGTGTAGCGGTTCCCACCCGCTCCCTCCCCGTGCACGCGCCCGCCCCCGCCTTCCCGTGCACGCGCGCGCGTCCGTGCGCGCCCCCGGGCATCCCCGCCCACGATCCCGCCCCCCTCCACATCTCCAGGGCCATCGATGGCCGCCACCCGCCTCCCGGTACTGCTCCCACCCACCAACGAAGGAAGCCACCGATCTCCGGTGCAGAGAGGGCCACAGAGTGGCTCTCTCTGCATCGGATGGCTTCAAAAGGTTATTGCAGGATGCCTCCATATCGAGGCATCACTGCAATAACCGGAAAGCACCTGGAAGCAAACAGGATCGCTTCCAGCTGCTTTCCACACCGAGGACGTGCAGGGTACGTCCTCAGGCGTTAACTGCCTTTTTTTTGAGGACGTACCCTGCACGTCCTCGGTCGTTAAGGGGTTAAAGAAAAAGCATTAGAAATACTATTACAATCTAAATTCGAATTTTTCGAATTTGAATATTGCATAATTCGAATATTACATTTAAAGAAAAAGCATTAGAAATACTATTACAATCTAAATTCAAATTTTTCGAATTCGAATACACGTATTGCATAATTCGAATATTACATTTAAAGAAAAAGCATTAGAAATACTATTACAATCTAAATTCGAATTTTTCGAATTCGAATATTGCATAATTCGAATATTACATTTAAAGAAAAAGCATTAGAAATACTATTACAATCTAAATTCGAATTTTTCGAATTCGAATATTGCATAATTCGAATATTACATTTAAAGAAAAAGCATTAGAAATACTATTACAATCTAAATTCGAATTTTTCGAATTCGAATATTGCATAATTCGAATATTACATTTAAAGAAAAAGCATTAGAAATACTATTACAATCTAAATTCGAATTTTTCGAATTCGAATATTGCATAATTCGAATATTACATTTAAAGAAAAATCATTAGAAATACTATTACAATCTAAATTCGAATTTTTCGAATTCGAATATTGCATAATTCGAATATTACATTTAAAGAAAAAGCATTAGAAATACTATTACAATCTAAATTCGAATTTTTCGAATTCGAATATTGCATTTAAAGAAAAAGCATTAGAAATACTATTACAATCTAAATTCGAATTTTTCGAATTCGAATATTGCATAATTCGAATATTACATTTAAAGAAAAAGCATTAGAAATACTATTACAATCTAAATTCGAATTTTTCGAATTCGAATATTGCATAATTCGAATATTACATTTAAAGAAAAAGCATTAGAAATACTATTACAATCTAAATTCGAATTTTTCGAATTCGAATACACGTATTGCATAATTCGAATATTACATTTAAAGAAAAAGCATTAGAAATACTATTACAATCTAAATTCGAATTTTTCGAATTCGAAAATTGCATAATTCGAATATTACATTTAAAGAAAAAGCATTAGAAATACTATTACAATCTAAATTCGAATTTTTCGAATTCGAATATTGCATAATTCGAATATTACATTTAAAGAAAAAGCATTAGAAATACTATTACAATCTAAATTCGAATTTTTCAAATTCGAATATTTTCGAATGTAATCGTAAAATTCGAAACCGAATATTCGAAAATCGAATGTTAGAATGTTATGTAAACATTCGAAATTCGATTCGAACGAACGAATGTGTTAAAATTCGTGCCGTTTTTCGAATGTTGTGAAATATTCGCCCATCCCTAGTCCCAAATAGGACATGGGTGCATGATGACCGATGTGAAAATTCCAAGTTGAAAAACTGGAATGCGCTTCCTAAAAATAAGGCCTTCTAGCCCCCAGAGAACCCAACACACCTATACATGGGTGGTATCACTGTACTCAGGAGATGTTGTTGAACACATATTGAGGTGTTTTTTTGGCAGTAACACATAACAGGAACTGGGAATCCATGCCTAAAGTACAATGTGTGTGAAAAATAACACAAAATAATGACTACCCAAAAGTTTGACAAAGACTGGTGGTTAAATAAGTTCATGGAAAGTGTGAAAATACCAGCATTTCAAATACCCTAGGGGGTCTACTTCTCAAAAATATATGGTTTTATGGGGGTAAATTTCATTGACCGGCTTCAGAAATGTCCCAAATAGGACATGGGTGCATGATGACGGATGTGAAAATTCCAAGTTGAAAAACTGGAATGCGCTTCCTAAAAATAAGGCCTTCTAGCCCCCAGAGAACCCAACACACCTATACATGGGTGGTATCACTGTACTCAGGAGATGTTGTTGAACACATATTGAGGTGTTTTTTTACAGTAACACATAACAGGAACTGAGAATCCATGCCTAAAATACAATGTGTGTGAAAAATAACACAAAAAAATGACTACCCAAAAGTTTGACAAAGACTGGTGGTTAAATAAGTTCATGGAAAGTGTGAAAATACCAGCATTTCAAATACCCTAGGGGGTCTACTTCTCAAAAATATATGGTTTTATGGGGGTAAATTTCATTGACCGGCTTCAGAAATGTCCCAAATAGGACATGGGTGCATGATGACCGATGTGAAAATTCCAAGTTGAAAAACTGGAATGCGCTTCCTAAAAATAAGGCCTTATAGCCCCCAGAGAACCCAACACACCTATACATGGGTGGTATCACTGTACTCAGGAGATGTTGTTGAACACATATTGAGGTGTTTTTTGGCAGTAACACATAACAGGAACTGAGAATCCATGCCTAAAGTACAATGTGTGTGAAAAATAACACAAAAAAATGACTACCCAAAAGTTTGACAAAGACTGGTGGTTAAATAAGTTCATGGAAAGTGTGAAAATACCAGCATTTCAAATACCCTAGGGGGTCTACTTCTCAAAAATACATGGTTTTATGGGGGTAAATTTCATTGGCCAGCTTCAGAAATGTCCCAAATAGGACATGGGTGCATGATGACCGATGTGAAAATTCCAAGTTGAAAAACTGGAATGCGCTTCCTAAAATTAAGGCCTTTTAGCCCCCAGAGAACCCGACACACCTATACATGGGTGGTATCACTGTACTCAGGAGATGTTGTTGAACACATATTGAGGTGTTTTCTGGCAGTAACACATAACAGGAACTGAGAATCCATGCCTAAAGTACAATGTGTGTGAAAAATAACACAAAATAATGACTACCCAAAAGTTTGACAAAGACTGGTTGTTGAATTAGTGCATGGAAAGTGTTAAAATACAAGCATTTGAAATACCCTAGGGTGTCTACTTTTCAAAAATATATGGTTTGATGGGGGTAAATTCCATTGACCAGCTTCAGAAATGTCCCAAATAGGACATGGGTGCATGATGACCGATGTGAAAATTCCAAGTTGAAAAACTGGAATGCGCTTCCTAAAATTAAGGCCTTTTAGCCCCCAGAGAACCCGACACACCTATACATGGGTGGTATCACTGTACTCAGGAGATGTTGTTGAACACATATTGAGGGTTTTTTTGGTAGTAACACATAACAGGAACTGAGAATCCATGCCTAAAGTACAATGTGTGTGAAAAATAACACAAAATAATGACTACCCAAAAGTTTGACAAAGACTGGTGGTTGAATTAGTGCATGGAAAGTGTTAAAATACAAGCATTTGAAATACCTTAGGGTGTCTACTTTTCAAAAATATATGGTTTGATGGGGGTAAATTCCATTGACCAGCTTCAGAAATGTCCCAAATAGGACATGGGTGCATGATGACCGATGTGAAAATTCCAAGTTGAAAAACTGGAATGCGCTCCCTAAAAATAAGAGCTTTTAGCCCCCCGAGAACCTGACACACCTATACATGGGTGGTATCACTGTACCCAGGAGATGCTGCTGAAGACATATGAGGGTGTTATTTGGCAGTAACCCTTAATATTATCAGTAAATGTATTCTTAAATTGCTATTTTGTCAAAAAATCAAATTATTTTTTTTTCCCCCCCAAACTTTGGCATAGATTGGTGGTAAAATGGTTGCATGAAAAAAGTCAAAATACCCCAAGTTTAATACCTTAGGTTGTCTTCTTTTAAAAAATATATACATTTGAAGGGTTATTCAGGGATTCATGACAGATATTGGTGTTACAATGTAACTATCGCCAATTTTGAAAAAACATGGTTTTGAAATAGCAAAGTGCTACTTGTACTTATTGCCCTATAACTTGCAAAAAAAGCAAAGAACATGTAAACATTGGGTATTTATAAACTCAGGACAAAATTTAGAAACTGTTTAGCATTGGTATTTTATGGTGGTTGTAGATGTGTAAGAGATTTTGGGGCTCAAAGTT
This sequence comes from Bombina bombina, assembly GCF_027579735.1. Taxonomy (NCBI): domain Eukaryota; kingdom Metazoa; phylum Chordata; class Amphibia; order Anura; family Bombinatoridae; genus Bombina; species Bombina bombina. Next base: position 65,783 of record NW_026511549.1, read on the forward strand.
AGAAAAAGTGCATTTTTTTTCATTTTTTCCTCATATTTTATATTTTTTTTTATAGTAAATTATAAGATATGATGAAAATAATCATATCTTTAGAAAGTCCATTTAATGGCGAGAAAAACAGTATATAATATGTGTGGGTACAGTAAATGAGTAAGAGGAAAATTACAGTTAAACACAAACATCGCAGAAATGCAAAAATAGCCTTGGTCCCAGATGGTCAACAAATTGAAAAGTGGTCTGGTCACTAAGGGGTTAAAGGCAAAGCATTTCGCTCAATTGACTGCACATACAAACGTCCATGTAAACTGGAGAGCCGGTTCACAGCTTGAGATACTGACGTCACATGCCAACGGACGTTTCATCCCCCACATGACCAAACGTCATAGGGGCTTCCTCAGGGCATAGATTACAGACCTCCATGTGTGAGCCTTTTAAATCCTGTCCATATTTCGGATTGGTGAAATACTTATTGTGTGATTACTTAAAAAGCAGTACAAGAGAAAATCCTGATAAACAAGAACTAATAGAGATATGTTTATACGTTCAAATAGGAAAGTGACAATCCTTTGTTATCAGAAAGTTTAAATTGTTACTTTGTACAATGATGTTAGCCTTCGTGAGAAAAGATGAGCAGCGGGACTGCTATATTGGTATATCACCAACATAGACATGTTACATATTAGCAAAAGAGGATAATGCAAATAATTGTCACAAGGTTTCTAAATTTCTCGCCTATTATATTGATGGCAAACACTTTTAGAGAGAGATGGATCATATATTAATGTTAAAATTACAATTACTAGAATACTAAAGAAAAGGGGCGAAATCTAATTTCTCATTTAAAGGGACAGTCTAGGCCAAAATAAACTTTCATGATTCAGATAGAGCATGTAATTTTAAACAATTTTCCAATTTACTTTTATCACCAATTTTGCTTTGTTCTCTTGGTATTTTTAGTTGAAAGCTTTACCTAGGAGGTTCATATGCTAATTTCTTAGACCTTGAAGCCCACCTCTTTCAGATTGCATTTTAACAGTTTTTCACCACTAGAGGGTGTTAGTTCACGCATTTCATATAGATAACACTGTGCTCGTGCACGTGAAGTTATCTGGGAGCAGGCACTGATTGGCTAGACTGCAAGTCTGTCAAAAGAACTGAAAAAAGGGGCAGTTTGCAGAGGCTTAGATACAAGATAATTACAGAGGTTAAAAGTATATTATTATAACTGTGTTGGTTATGCAAAACTGGGAAATGGGTAATAAAGGGATTATCTATCTTTTAAAACAATAAAAATTCTGGAGTAGACTGTCCCTTTAATCCTTTTGGGGACAATGTTTTTAATCTTATATCCAAGCTATCTCTTTTCTAAGTAATAAAGTATCAATATCTCCACCTCTACCATATAGGGAGCATTTCTCAATCCCAATAACTTTTAGACCTTCAGTTGAACAATTATGACAAATTTTGAAATGTAAAGGGAACTTTGCAATTGATACAATGTTTGGCGTAGCATTTACACTGCACATTTTTACAACTATTACTGCTATGTTTGTTTGTAATTACGCATTTACTAGATTCTGAACATAGATCCTTTATGATTACCATGATAGCAAGAACCTTCTAATTTGAGTGGTGCTTTTAATTAAAGGTGTAATCTTTATACTACATAATATAAGATATGTATGCACTAGAAACATATTTATGTAACTATTATGGATGTGGTCCCTTTTAGGAGACCCACTTGTTAAGTCTATGCACCTGAGTGGAAGCAACCAAAATAAATTACTTATTGCTTGAAATAATTTTGTGTGATAAAGTTATTTACTAAATATATAAAACTTTTTGAGTGCTGAAATCCCTAGCTTTATTAAGAGGCTACGTAAGTGTATCTTCTTTCTCTTCTTTCTTTTTTAAGAATAAATATATACTATATATTTAAGTTGTTTGCCAGCTTAAGGTAGTAATGTATTTGCTACTAAGTAATAATTAGGCCTCTTTATAAATCATGTGGTGACCCAATTAGTGCACGGTAATCTAAAAAATGTAAATTGGACAAATAAAGAAATGGCCAGTAGATTATAGCCAGCACAAATTTATTTCCAGCTAATTACTCCACATACTGTGTCATAATAAGAAGAGACATACCCAAATAGCGATCAAAATCAGATTATTTTTATATAGCATAAAACAGATACATTTGACAGTCGACTTATTATAAAGTAGTAGGAAAAAATGGGGTACCCCAAAGCCTTACTTCATATATTAATCATGCATTAAACTTTAAATAAGAATGCAATTATATATGGCATATATAAGGTATAACGATAACCAGAATTTTAATCCACATGAGCAGACTGTGAAGACATATTTAATATATGTCCCACTTTGAAGCTGCAATCAAGCAACCATTAAGGATACAGTCCTTTTAATATTCGATTCAAAAGCTCATTTTCAGAGATCCACAATCCCGTAAGGGAAGATAGCCAGTTAGGGAGTCATCAGTATAACAGTTTATCTCATCAATTTCCAGTGCGTCTCCTCAGGTTCTTGGCCTCCGGCTACTTTACCACACTTTCGGCTAGATTTAGAGTTCGGCGGTAGCCGTCAAAACCAGCGTTAGAGGCTCCTAACGCTGGTTTTGGGCGCCCGCTGGTATTTGGAGTCAGTGATTAAAGGGTCTAACGCTCACTTTACAGCCGCGACTTTTCCATACCGCAGATCCCCCTACGCCATTTGCGTAGCCTATCTTTTCAATGGGATCTTCCTAACGCCGGTATTTAGAGTCGTTTCTGCAGTGAGCGTTAGAGCTCTAACGACAAGATTCCAGCCGCCTGAAAATAGCAGGAGTTAAGAGCTTTCTGGCTAACGCCGGTTTATAAAGCTCTTAACTACTGTACCCTAAAGTACACTAACACCCATAAACTACCTATGTACCCCTAAACCGAGGTCCCCCCACATCGCCGCCACTCGATTAAAAATTTTAACCCCTAATCTGCCGACCGCCACCTACGTTATACTTATGTACCCCTAATCTGCTGCCCCTAACACCGCCGACCCCTGTATTATATCTATTAACCCCTAACTTGCCCCCCACAACGTCGCCGCAAGCTACTTAAAATAATTAACCCCTAATCTTCCGACCGCAAATCGCCGCCACCTACGTTATCCCTATGTACCCCTAATCTGCTACCCCTAACATCGCCGACCCCTATGTTATATTTATTAACCCCTAATCTGCCCCCCACAACGTCGCCGACACCTACCTACACTTATTAACCCCTAATCTGCCGAGCGGACCTGAGCGCTACTATAATAAAGTTATTAACCCCTAATCCGCCTCACTAACCCTATCATAAATAGTATTAACCCCTAATCTGCCCTCCCTAACATCGCCGACACCTAACTTCAATTATTAACCCCTAATCTGCCGATCGGAGCTCACCGCTATTCTAATAAATGTATTAACCCCTAAAGCTAAGTCTAACCCTAACACTAACACCCCCCTAAGTTAAATATAATTTTTATCTAACGAAATAAATTAACTCTTATTAAATAAATAATTCCTATTTAAAGCTAAATACTTACCTGTAAAATAAATCCTAATATAGCTACAATATAATTTATAATTATATTATAGCTATTTTAGGATTAATATTTATTTTACAGGCAACTTTGTAATTATTTTAACCAGGTACAATAGCTATTAAATAGTTAAGAACTATTTAATAGTTACCTAGTTAAAATAATAACAAATTTACCTGTAAAATAAATCCTAACCTAAGATATAATTAAACCTAACACTACCCTATCAATAAAATAATTAAATAAACTACCTACAATTACCTACAATTAACCTAACACTACACTATCAATAAATTAATTAAACACAATTGCTACAAATAAATAAAATTAAATAAACTATCTAAAGTACAAAAAATAAAAAGAACTAAGTTACAGAAAATAATAAAATATTTACAAAGATAAGAAAAATATTACAACAATTTTAAACTAATTACACCTACTCTAAGCCCCCTAATAAAATAACAAAGCCCCCCAAAATAAAAAATTCCCTACCCTATTCTAAAATACAAATATTACAAGCTCTTTTACCTTACCAGCCCTGAACAGGGCCCTTTGCGGGGCATGCCCCAAGAATTTCAGCTCTTTTGCCTGTAAAAAAAAACATACAATACCCCCCCCCAACATTACAACCCACCACCCACATACCCCTAATCTAACCCAAACCCCCCTTAAATAAACCTAACACTACCCCCCTGATGATCTTCCTACCTTGTCTTCACCATGCCAGGTTCACCGATCCGTCCTGGCTCCAAGATCTTCATCCAACCCAAGCGGGGGCTAGACATCCACTGAAGAAGTCCAGAAGAGGGTCCAAAGTCTTCCTCCTATCCGGCAAGAAGAGGACATCCGGACCGGCAAACATCTTCTCCAAGCGGCATCTTCTATCTTCTTCCATCCGATGACGACCGGCTCCATCTTGAAGACCTCCAGCGCGGATCCATCCTCTTCTTCCGACGACTAGACGACGAATGACGGTTCCTTTAAGGGACGTCATCCAAGATGGCGTCCCTCGAATTCCGATTGGCTGATAGGATTCTATCAGCCAATCGGAATTAAGGTAGGAATTTTCTGATTGGCTGATGGAATCAGCCAATCAGAATATAGTTCAATCCGATTGGCTGATCCAATCAGCCAATCAGATTGAGCTCGCATTCTATTGGCTGTTCCGATCAGCCAATAGAATGCGAGCTCAATCTGATTGGCTGATTGGATCAGCCAATCGGATTGAACTTGATTCTGATTGGCTGATTCCATCAGCCAATCAGAAAATTCCTACCTTAATTCCGATTGGCTGATAGAATCCTATCAGCCAATCGGAATTCGAGGGACGCCATCTTGGATGACGTCCCTTAAAGGAACCGTCATTCGTCGTCTAGTCGTCGGAAGAAGAGGATGGATCCGCGCTGGAGGTCTTCAAGATGGAGCCGGTCGTCATCGGATGGAAGAAGATAGAAGATGCCGCTTGGAGAAGATGTTTGCCGGTCCGGATGTCCTCTTCTTGCCGGATAGGAGGAAGACTTTGGACCCTCTTCTGGACTTCTTCAGTGGATGTCTAGCCCCCGCTTGGGTTGGATGAAGATCTTGGAGCCAGGACGGATCGGTGAACCTGGCATGGTGAAGACAAGGTAGGAAGATCATCAGGGGGGTAGTGTTAGGTTTATTTAAGGGGGGTTTGGGTTAGATTAGGGGTATGTGGGTGGTGGGTTGTAATGTTGGGGGGGGGGGTATTGTATGTTTTTTTTTACAGGCAAAAGAGCTGAAATTCTTGGGGCATGCCCCGCAAAGGGCCCTGTTCAGGGCTGGTAAGGTAAAAGAGCTTGTAATATTTGTATTTTAGAATAGGGTAGGGAATTTTTTATTTTGGGGGGCTTTGTTATTTTATTAGGGGGCTTAGAGTAGGTGTAATTAGTTTAAAATTGTTGTAATATTTTTCTTATGTTTGTAAATATTTTATTATTTTTTGTAACTTAGTTCTTTTTTATTTTTTGTACTTTAGATAGTTTATTTAATTTTATTTATTTGTAGCAATTGTGTTTAATTAATTTATTGATAGTGTAGTGTTAGGTTAATTGTAGGTAATTGTAGGTAGTTTATTTAATTATTTTATTGATAGGGTAGTGTTAGGTTTAATTATATCTTAGGTTAGGATTTATTTTACAGGTAAATTTGTTATTATTTTAACTAGGTAACTATTAAATAGTTCTTAACTATTTAATAGCTATTGTACCTGGTTAAAATAATTACAAAGTTGCCTGTAAAATAAATATTAATCCTAAAATAGCTATAATATAATTATAATTTATATTGTAGCTATATTAGGATTTATTTTACAGGTAAGTATTTAGCTTTAAATAGGAATCATTTATTTAATAAGAGTTAATTTATTTCGTTAGATAAAAATTATATTTAACTTAGGGGGGTGTTAGTGTTAGGGTTAGACTTAGCTTTAGGGGTTAATACATTTATTAGAATAGCGGTGAGCTCCGGTCGGCAGATTAGGGGTTAATAATTGAAGGTAGGTGTCGGCGATGTTAGGGAGGGCAGATTAGGGGTTAATACTATTTATGATAGGGTTAGTGAGGCGGATTAGGGGTTAATAACTTTATTATAGTAGCGCTCAGGTCCGCTCGGCAGATTAGGGGTTAATAAGTGTAGGCAGGTGTCGGCGACGTTGTGGGGGGCAGATTAGGGGTTAATAAATATAACATAGGGGTCGGCGATGTTAGGGCAGCAGATTAGGGGTACATAGGGATAACGTAGGTGGCGGCGGTTTACGGAGCGGCAGATTAGGGGTTAAAAGTGTAATGCAGGGGTCAGCGATAGCGGGGGCGGCAGATTAGGAGTTAATAAGTGTAAGGTTAGGGGTGTTTAGACTCGGGGTACATGTTAGAGTGTTAGGTGCAGACGTAGGAAGTGTTTCCCCATAGGAAACAATGGGGCTGCGTTAGGAGCTGAACGCTGCTTTTTTGCAGGTGTTAGGTTTTTTTTCAGCTCAAACAGCCCCATTGTTTCCTATGGGAGAATCGTGCACGAGCACGTTTTTGAGGCCGGCCGCGTCCGTAAGCAACTCTGGTATCGAGAGTTGCATTTGCGGTAAAAATGCTCTACGCTCCTTTTTTGGAGCCTAACGCAGCATTTGTTTGAACTCTCGATACCAGAGTTAAATTTATGGTGCGGCCAGAAAAAAACCCGCGGAGCGTTAACAGCCCTTTTACCGCCGAACTCTAAATCTAGGCCTTTGTTTGTTCACGCCTCTGGATCCTTGTGCTGCAGTCGGCTGTAAATGCCGTCAACCTTATTAGTTGGGTACTGCACACTGATCCTCTGCTGTCATGCAATCGGCTCTCCACGCCATCCACCAAATATCTTGGATACTGCTAGCGATTCAAATTGATGTAACCGGGTGGGACTCTTATTCAGCGGTTATTGTATCCCATACACTTTGCAACAAAGTTACAGAGTTCCAAACATCAAAGTGCTACTACCCACATTGAGCTCTCAGTGGGCGTAGTAATTGCATCACGCAACATACGTTTCACCTGCTAGTGATTTCAGGCTTTCTCAAGCGTCATAATTACCTAAGGCTGATGTACTGCCTTTTATTCACAATGGATTGTATGTTAGCCAACGGTGAAATAGGTAAACACAGGCTGTCAAATGCATCTATATTCAGCAGTATCACCCAATTGTAAGCATATGGCACAAGGAGTGGGAACTACGATCACCGAATACAATAAAGAATGTTACTTTATTTATGCATAATGTTAAATCTCTTATCTTACTTTAACTCTTATACATTTAAAAAATTAAATAGCTATAGTTGATGCAATTCATAGTGGAAGGAATTGAATTAAATTAATTTTGGCCCTAGCTATCCTTAATCAGTGAGGAATGGTGCATAATTAATCTCTTCATTAAGTCCCATTGGCTGCAAGGAATTCATGTTAAAAATCCACTTACATTCAGCTTTTAGCAAATAGTTATCAATGTCACCTCCTCTAGATTTTAGATTAATCAGCTCTAAGCCCATCCATCTGAAATCTGCATCACTGCTATTATGACACTCAGCGAAGTGTCTAGCCACTCCACTCCACTACCTTCAGCTGGCAAACAACTTAAATATTTAATTCTGAACTGGTATCAGTTTTTTCTAATGCACGTTGCTTGAGGATAATAAATTTTACTGTTATCATAAGGGAGAGACATTTCCTGAGAGTGTATCAAAATATGGCAGCAATTGATGATAAGGAGTGGGAATTCGATCTTAATGAAACTTTTTCTTTGGTAATTGAATCAGCCACACCGGCAATTGGTGATGGATCTATTTATCATGATTACAAGGTACATAAAAATAACCTAATTAAACAGCTAAGACTTAAATGGGAAATCTCTAGCTTACAAAGATATTTGGACAATAAAATGATCCCAAGAGGATTAAGGCTAAGAAAAAGACCAGGAAATAATTTAAGCAACCCTCTCACTGAAAATTTTAAGACAAAATGGGAAAAACATCTTTCTGACTGCTCATTTAGTTTAATGAAATTAATATTGAATGAAAATCAACTAAAACTTGATGTAGTTGTTGAACAAATTGAGCAATCGGAAATGTCATTTAACAAATGGAATGAGAAAGATGAATTTAAAAGATTAAAAGACGAATTGACTATGGAGACTAGGAAATTGCAAGAAGAAACAAAATCTAGAAAGAGAAGAAAATTCTTACGTGATTTATTAGATTACAAAGAAGATAAGGTCTATGAATATGCAGGGAAAAATTCTTCTGGTTCCTCTGAATCAGATAGATCTGACAAAGATAATTTTGGAAATAGGGGTAGGCGATTTCGTAGAAGAGGTAATTTTTTAGGGCAGAGAAGACAAGCCAATCAACTAAAAGAAGGAGAGGAGGCAGAAAGCACATAAAAGGACAATGGAAAGAAAGGGGGCTACTCACTGCGGAGCTCACATGGAGGTGGTCAATTTCTCTAAAAAAAAAAAAAATGAAGACCATCTAAAATTATTAAAGAGAGGCTTAACATTCTGCCCTACTAATAAAGCAGATAAGTTTTTAATTACAAAAGATCTCCATCTGTTTGCGAGACGAGTAGTGCTAAAAAGAATTTATGCAAACAAAGGTGAAGCTACTAAGCTGGACATGCATGACCAGCAAACCTTACAAGAATTACAAAAATTGCTAATAGAAAATGAAGGGGGTGAAGTGAGTGAGTCATCCAATATTGGCTTTAGTAATTTGAAACCCAAGTCATCTTATATGCCTTCTCTTTCGATGGTCTCCAATGTTGCAAATTTTGTAAAATTTGTTGAAATTGACATAAAAAAATTGGTGGATACAAAAGATAGTCAAGATAACTTGGACACCACTGAAAGAGCAGCACTTAGTGACTTGATGAATGACAGTACAATAGTAATTAAGCCATTGGACAAGGTAGGGAATGTAGTAGTACTGGACTACCAAGATTATGTAAAGGAATGTAAAAGACAGTTAGAAGTAGTTACTCAATATGAGAAACTACGAAAGGATCCAACTAGTATGTATAAAGATATTTTTGATTCATTATTGAGACTAGCTCAGTGTGAGGGCTGTATCAATAAAAATGAACTAAAATTTCTGACCACTGATTTTCCAGTAGTACCAACATTCTACACAATACCCAAACTTCATAAAAATGTCACTCCACCCCCAGGCAGACCGATAGTGTCTGGCCAACAAGGCCTTTGTGAAAATGTAGGGAAATATATTGACTGGTGCCTCAGACCCTTCTTATCAAATCTTCCTTCATATGTCCAGGACACTAGAGATGTCCTCAAAAAACTTGATAATTTAGTTATCTCTCCTAATACTTTATTAGTTTCAATTGATGTGGAATCCTTACATTTTTCCATTCCCCACCAACTTGGTCTTCAGGCCATAAGGTATTTTTTAACACAAAGTGGCAGTAGATATGAGAACCACACTAATTTTATCATTATTTTACTTAAATTTTTGTTGGATCACAACTATTTTGTATTTGATGGTACATACAATAGACAAATTTTGGGAACTGCAATGGGGGCATGTTGTGCCCCCACGTATGCCTGCCTATACCTCGGGAAATGGGAAATGGAGAATATTTTGGATTCCTCTCCTGAAATTGAGAATAAAATTGATCTTTGGATCAGGTATATTGACGAAGCCCTATTGCTATGGAAAGGGACAGAAAATGAACTACATGATTTTATGACCAAACTAAACCAGAATGAATGGAACCTAAAATTTACATATTCATATAGTTATAATGAATTAACCTTTCTGGATTTGAGAATTACTAAAGTTAATGATCAACTAATTACTGAGTCTTATAGGAAGCCCCCGGCAGCAAATACATTATTACAGGCAAGTAGCCACCACCCACCATCTCAGATCAACTCAATCCCAATAGGACAATTTTTAAGGCATCTGAGAAATTGTTCAACAAAGGCTAAATTTAAAGAACATGCCTGTGATCAAAAAGTGAGATTTCAAAAACGTGGCTACTCCAGAAATAGTATTAACAGGGGCTATCAACGTGCCTATCAGACACCAAGAGAAGAGTTACTTTACAACAATACTAAACAGAAAGAGAGTATTGTAAGATTTACTTCGACTTACAATAATAAATGGTTAGAAATCAGATCTATTTTGAGTAGACACTGGAAAGTACTGACTATTGATAGCGAGGTGAGGAAAATTGTAGGTGATAATCCATCGCTAACTGCTTGTAGGGCACCTTCTCTGAAGGATAAACTAGTCCATAGTCACTTTGTCAATCCCTCAACAAGTGATAAACAAAACTGGTTGAGTAAAAGAAAAAATAGAAGTGGTTCGTTTTTTTGTGGCAAATGCATTATATGCAAATGTATGATGAGAGGAAATAAAGTCTCAAATGCTGAGGGGAAAACCTTCAGCATCAAGGGACACATTACTTGCAAAAGTGAGGGGGTTGTCTATCTTGTTTCCTGTTCTTGTCCAAAATTCTATATCGGAGAAACCTACAGAGAACTGCATGAGAGAATCAAGGAACATCGTAGGGACATTTTAAAAGAAAGGGTTAAAACCAGTGGAGTGGCTAGACACTTCGCTGAGTGTCATAATAGCAGTGATGCAGATTTCAGATGGATGGGCTTAGAGCTGATTAATCTAAAATCTAGAGGAGGTGACATTGATAACTATTTGCTAAAAGCTGAATGTAAGTGGATTTTTAACATGAATTCCTTGTAGCCAATGGGACTTAATGAAGAGATTAATTATGCACCATTCCTCACTGATTAAGGATAGCTAGGGCCAAAATTAATTTAATTCAATTCATTCCACTATGAATTGCATCAACTATAGCTATTTAATTTTTTAAATGTGTAAGAGTTAAGGTAAGATAAGAGATTTAACATTATGCATAAATAAAGTAACATTCTTTATTGTATTCGGTGATCGTAGTTCCCACTCCTTGTGCCATATGCTTACAATTGGTTGATACTGCTGAATATAGATGCATTTGACAGCCTGTGTTTACCTATTTCACCGTTGGCTAACATACAATCCATTGTGAATAAAAGGCAGTACATCAGCCTTAGGTAATTATGACGCTTGAGAAAGCCTGAAATCACTAGCAGGTGAAACGTATGTTGTGTGATGCAATTACTACGCCCACTGAGAGCTCAATGTGGGTAGTAGCACTTTGATGTTTGGAACTCTGTAACTTTGTTGCAAAGTGTATGGGATACAATAACCGCTGAATAAGAGTCCCACCCGGTTACATCAATTTGAATCGCCAGCAGTATCCAAGATATTTGGTGGATGGCGTAGAGAGCCGACTGCATGACAGCAGAGGATCAGTGTGCAGTACCCAACTAATAAGGTTGACGGCATTTACAGCCGACTGCAGCACAAGGATCCGGAGGCGTGAACAAACAAAGTGTGGTAAAGTAGCCGGAGGCCAAGAACCTGAGGAGACGCACTAGAAATTGGTGAGATAAACTGTTATACTGATGACTCCCTAACTGGCTATCTTCCCTTACGGGATTGTGGATCTCTGAAAATGAGCTTTTGAATCGAATATTAAAAGGACTGTATCCTGAAGTGTTGCTTGATTGCACCTTCAAATTGGAACATATATTAAATATGTCTTCACAGTCTGCTCATGTGGATTAAAATTCTGGTTATCGTTATATCTTATATATGCCATATAGAATTGCATTCTTATTTAAAGTTTAATGTATGATTAATATATGAAGAAAGGCTTTGGGGTACCCCATTTTTTGCACTGAGTCTTTGTTCCTACTACTTTATAATAAGTCGACTGTCAAATGTATCTGTTTTATGCTATATAAAAATAATCTGATTTTGATCGCTATTTGGGTATGTCTCTTCTTATTATGACACAGTATGTGGAGTAATTAGCTGGAAATAAGTTTGTGCTGGCTATAATCTACTGGCCATTTCTTTATTTGTCCAATATATATATGAGTGTTATTAAATAATATTTATATATATTATTTATACATGATAAGACCAAAGAGTTCATTATATATGAAACTGTTTGAATCAGTTTTATTACTATAAATTGCAGTTCTCCCTGTCAGATGGTCTGGACTGGGTAACACAACCTCCCTCCTGCTGTGACTAGATACACATTGCAAGCCAGTATGTCCCCATTATCCACTTCAAAGGAGGACTGTACAATAAATTTTCCAATCAGAAGGAACAATCGCTCAGTCTGAACTGATAATGGAATACACACACATACACAAAGGAGATAGCCCTTATCATCTAAGTGTTAAGTGTCCCATACTGAGTTTCAAATACACAAAGCTCAGAAGTATGTCTCAATGGAAAATAGCAGGAGAAAACATAGAGACATATTTTGCTGAACGCATATAAGAATTTAAATCTTGATTTTAAAAATGAAGTTAGAAATTCATCTTTATGAACTGTATGATTCTCAAAGATTTAATTGATACTCAGACTGTATATATATATATATATATATATATATATATATATATATATATATATATATATATATATATATATATATATATATATATATATATATATATCCATGGATCTAAGAAATGCATTTCAGGTTTGTAATAAATTAAATGAACAACTGTATAACCTTATTTTAAAGATGTATGAAACAAATAACATCTTCTTGATTTTTCCAGGAGTATAGTGGTACACTCAGCAAGAGATATACAGATATGCAATATTTATATTAATATGGAAAGTTGAAAGCCTGAGTGTTAAGATTTTAACAGGTCTAAACCTAGGTATTTTTGAAAACATAGAAGTTTTAAGTATTTGAAATTTGGACGAATTATATATATAGTTTTCAAACATTAAATATATGCCTCAGACTGTCCAAATACATCGTATAAACGTATATTTGTGGATGTGAGTGAAAATGTCTAGCAGTGGCATGTTAGATAAATATTTACTGAATTTAATAAGTAGCTATACAGTCAATTTAAAATGTACAATTTATTTCAAAATTAATAACCTATTCTTTTTATTTCTCAGGCATCTGACAAGTGCATGTGTGGTTGTCCCATAAATTGTGTCATATGTTTTGTGCACTCAGCAAGAGATATGTATGTTCCATATTCTGTATTTCTATTAATATGGGATAATGATCGAGTGTAGCATTGAAGGCATCTTCTAAAATATTGTGGGAAGTGTATCATGTTTAGTGTTAAAATTCCCAGATTAAATACTATTAAGTGATCCTATACAAATTGGGCATAATTGTCTGCTGATGCAAGAAATAGTGAATATACTAAATATAAATTTTCAAAAATATATAAGAATCAATATTAAACTGTTAACAATATTGATAATGAAACTGCATTTCTAGTTATCTACTGCCCCCCTAATGGACTAAAACTGGTATGATCCCAGTAAACCAAGAGATGTTCACCTCCGAAGGGCCTATCAGACAAGCTTCAGTAAAGCATATCCGAATATTCACCAATTATTAGAATAAAAAGGTGTGGGGTGTATCACGTGATATAACCTCATGCAAGGGGATAGAAGTGGTCCTTGGTCTTTGCTTGCTAAAGTTTTGACTGATAACCTTGCTGGCCTGTTGGAAACACAGTCTCTATAAGCAAAAGTTGGACTAACTTCCTTATCCATATTGCAAAATACCTCTCTTAATTTATGAGGTGAACTGGACTTATCTGAAAAAGCTGAAACTCCAATTTGTTTTAACTGGTAATGTATAAAAGGTTGTTTTATACTTTTATATTTAAATCAAAGGTATTTTGTTGCTACAGATAGATTGCAGCTGGTAATTTAAAGAGCACAATGGGTATTTTAAATGTATATCCATAGTCCTGTGTAATTTTAAATAGTCACATTAATGCTAAATAATTTTACTTGCTAGATAAAGGTCTTTTGTATTTTATATCTTTAAGTCAGGTTTATCATTGCAGTTAAATTTCTCTGGTTTATTATTTGTAGCTATTTGTGATATATTTTAAAACTTGTTTTATGGTGGCTAAATAAGAGGTTATTTCAGCTCAGATAAATTGGCATATCAATTGGCTGTTAAAGTATTTTGTTAAATTGTTTAACTAAGCATTGTTAAGCTAATAGACCATATTCTGATATTTGGAGTGAACTAAGCTGGATAAGTATAGACTGTGCTGGGATTCTCATGTGTGGTGTTTATTGTAAGTAAGGTTCATTTTAGAGATATATTTTTTTTATGATCTGTGGTATAGAATATTATAACGGAATAAATGTATAAAATTAATTCATAACCTAGTCTCTACTTAATATATTTCAATGGGTTTATAAATGTAATTTATCTCAAGAAATTAGGAATAAATATTAATTTCAATTGTTTGGTATATACATTTTAATTGGAGGTTATTTTAAAGAATAATAATAAATAAATTATATTTTAACCCTGATATATACTGACATATATATTGGATTTAGTTTCCTTATGGAAAAAAGATGTTTCATATCCCACCCTATCTTTTTATTACTCATGTACTCTCCACATCTTTGGTATTGGTTCCCAGGAGTAATGGATCATTGACTCTTATCACCTTTATAAAAGAAAACATAATTTATGCTTATCTGATACATTCATTTATTTAATTTATTTAATTGTGGTAAGAGTCCATGAGACCTCACCCTGATTTTGGTGTTGTTTTTTATGTTATGGCACATATTTAATCCCAGCTCCTATATTTTTTGCTCTTGGCTACATGTCAGACTAACTTCCATAGAGGGAGGGGTGATATAGAGCTCTTGGGATTTGGGAATCTTTGCCTCCTCCTAGTGGTAGGGAAGGTAATTCCCAGGAGTAATGAATTTTTAATGTAAAAATAAATTATGTTTTTGAACACAGAGCAGGTTATTTCAGAGAACTAGATAATAATTGTTCTAAAAACCATGAAGGTGCTTTATACAAAAACGATAGTGCTTAATAATTTACAGTGAGGGTATGTTCTCATTAATCTTTTCTTTTTTACAGGCCAAAACATAATAAACGATTATATTCAGGTAAGTGAGCCTACTTCGTTTTTTACCCATTAAGTATTCCTCTGTTTAATAAATATAACATGTATAGCTTCCCAAAAGCCTGCTGAAAAAAATAATTACCCATTTAAAACTTTGTAAACTATATAAGACTGAGAACCCTGAATATGGTAGATGATTAGTGATCTTGCTTGTTCCATCCTACAGACATTATAAACTGGAAGGGCTAACAAAGGTTGCCACACAACTAGATATCAAGGATGGTGGGTGTTATTGATGGGTGGTTAATAATTTTCTACTATTAATGTCTGGTTTTCTTGTGTAAATAATAATAATAATTGTCTACCCATTTAGTCCCTCATTGTCCTGGGTAGGGTAAGAACATAGAAAAGGGCATGAGCATCCGGAATGAGGGGGATCAAGAGGGGCATCTGTCCCTCTGGAATTTTGCTCCTGATAAAAAGTCATTCACACTTTTGTAAGCACACTGCTAGATTAAAGCTCTTCTATTTTGATTTTAATCTAGCTTTTCACTTGCAAGTGCAAGACTTCCTATATGTGTTTGTATGTATCTCTCTCTCTCTCTCTCTCTCTCTATCTATCTCTCTCTCTCTCTCTCTCTCTCTCTCTCTCTATATATATATATATATATATATATATATATATATATATATATATAGGCTCTATCATAGAATCTAGAAGAGCAGATGTTTTTGTGCTAGCATGAGGATGAAACTGTGCAGATTTGAACTGCAATTTACCCCAAAGTTGTACATTCTCCACCCCCTCACAACTTGTGTGTACTGACAGGCCAGAGCAGTAGGCAACTGCAATCTTTCTTTTTCCGGATATAACAAAAAAGACACAGCCTCTGCAGACCACATCAATTACACTAAGACCCGCATCCAGGCTAAACATTTTTTTGGGAGGAGGATGCTTTACAGTAGCACACCTAGGGGTGTGGGCTGCCAGGTGTTCAGTATTTAACCGGACAGTCCAGCATTTTAACAGGCTGTCCAGTAAATACTTAAAAAAAATACTGGACAATTAAATGTTAAACTTCAATGCACTGTAAAAAAAACATTTAGGGGCCAAGTTATCATGGTCCGAATGGGGCCAGAAACATCTGTTTCCGCATGAGCCTTTAGGCTCAACAGAAACAGGAGTTAAGAAGCAGCGGTCTTAAGACCGCTGCTCCTTAACTCGTCCACCACCTCTTAGGTGGCGGACATTAATCCGCCTAATCTCATACGATTGGGTTGATTGACACCCCCTGCTAGTGGCCGATTGGCCATGAATTTGCAGGGTGCAGCACTGCACAAGCAGTTCACCAGAACTGCTTGTGCAATGATAAAGGCTGAGAGCATCCGGAGGACATGATCGCTACAGGGAATCAGGTTCGCCAAAAACTTGATAAATTGGCCAATTTGAAGCACTTTCATTTATTCCAGCATCAATAAGTGTCCACAGCAAATAAACTTAAGTAAAACAAATTGTATGCTGTCCCTTTACCCCTTTTCATTCGTCAGAATGAAAGAAAACAGTAATTTTTGTTCATTGTATAGCAATATGCGTGTTGTCATTAGCTCGTATTTGTAGTTGGCATGGCTTGCACAGGTTTTATATTTCATTTTTTAAGAGTGAAAGATGTCCATGCAACTCCATTACTATGCCAACATTTATTTAGGGTGGTGGGAACGTGAGGTTGTTTATGGTGATCTTATGGCTGCGATACATTGATGATCTTTTGATCCAAAGGTGGTGAACTGCTAATTAGGGAATTCTTGAACATCTTAAACACAAATGATTTGAACTTGAAACTCATTTGCTCTATAAGCCTGGAACAAGTTGAGTTTTTGGATATTAAAATAAACAGAGATAGGACAGGGCACCTTAAGACAGATCTTTTCAGAAAACCTACAACCACCAATTTAATTCTAGAATTTAGCAGCTGTCTTTCATGGCCCACACAAAAAGCCATACCAGTCAGGGGATTCTTACGACTGAGAAGGAACTGCACTGATCTACATACTTTCGATTCATAATTCAAAGAACTAAAGTTAAGACTCAAAACCAGGGGCTATACCTGTAAAGTAATTAAAAAGGCATTTCATAGGGCTTTACACGTGAACAGAGAAAATCTACTTATACCAAAGAGCAAAGGTGCTGGCCTTGACAAGAAAGTCAGATTTGTCACCACTTATAATGAAAAAAACACAAAGAGATTATAAATATCTTGGACAAACACTGTGACAATTGGTGAGGAGCCACTTTATACGTAACCAGAAAAGGAAATCAATATTTGGTACCCACAGTTGCGGGTCTTGTTTCTTCTGCAAACATATGCACAATTTGAAAGAAGTACAAATCTTCCCAAGAGGTACTAAAAAGATAACTGACTTTGCTAACTGTAAGTCAAGAAATGTGGTTTACTGCCTACAATGCAACTGCCACAAATTCTATGTGGGGATTACTACTAGGGAGGTACGCACCCGGCTGGGTGAACACATCAATAATATCAGGAATAGTATTGAGAACAGTAAGAAAGGCAAAACCTTAAAATCAGTGGCTAGGCATTTTTTAAAACATCATAATGCTAAACCTGAGGGGAAAATGTCTATTTTACAAGTAAACTAGACAGGGATATGAGGTGGCTATATTGAACAATTGCTGTTACAATCGGAGAGCTGGTGGATTTTCTGGTTTAACTCCATGACACTTAAGGGCATTATCAATAGTGGTACAATTACCTTGCTATTTTAATACCCTCAGCAACCACTCACTATGCACTTTGGCATTCTGATATAGCGGTACCATTACCTTCTGTTTTAATACCCTCTGTAACAACTTACTATGTACTTTGGCATTTTGAAATGGTCATTAATATTCATGATTATATTTGAGGATATTGCAATATCTTGTCCACTATGGATACTGCATAAGTAAGCAGTATTTATACTAGTATCCTATGAGAGTACTATATTATGTACAGTGTGTCAGTGCCATGTTAGTTTAAGATATACGAGTATGGTCTATTTGACTCCTTAATATCGCTATCTTACATTTAAATCCGTTTGCTGCCCTCGTATAAGTCATTGATCTCACACGTTTTTCCATCGATGACCCATCAGTTTCATGAAATATGATCGGCGTTTCTAGAGAGTCTGACATCACTAATGATATACGCACATGACCCAGTGAACTAATTGGGTTCATGTATTTCCAGATAGGTTGTAATGTGGGTGTGTTTCGCATACCCCACACAGATTGGTTATTTTACACTTTATAAGGGTAGGTCTGACTTGCATCATGTTCGCCTTTAACAAAGCTATGGCAAAATGCGCATCAGGCGACCGCTACCTGTTGTGAGCTGTTAAATATGTGTGACATTTGTTTCACGTATGCATTGTAGCAAGTTTCTTGTAATTTACTGGGTGCTTTATCTAAGTATTATAACTAAATTGTAGATTATTTGGGACTACATCCCTATTCTTTTATGATACCTTTCTTGTTATTTTACATTATTTAGAGTGTCCTCCTAATGTGTGAAAGTTGTTCCACGTTGGGTTATAACTAGCTACCGGAGTGCTATCAGGGGTCTCCTCTTTAGTTATATATTCCTTTTTATATACAATATTTGGGACTGTGTCACTGGTGGATATTTGACTCAGCAGTCTGATAACTATATAGAGGGTCTCCCAGTATTTTTTGGCACCATTACTCTGACATCATTATAGTGAGTGTTTATGCATTTCAGACTTACACAGGTTTAATCTGTGCCTATTTTAAATTGTGTGTGTTGTGTTTGGTGTGTACTAATTTCCATTATTCCCCGAATTTGTATTATTTTTTTGATTAAATAAAAGTAAAATTTTAAGTCTCAGTTTTTTCTATCCTTATATACATATTGTTCTTTAGTGAGTGCTTTGATTGGTGCTTCTCTTTCTTTCCTTGATTATAATTTGATTATAATATTATTATCTAGCACTTAGCACCCTCCACAATCCTCTCTTTGTGGGTTTAAAATAGGTACCCTGTGCTCCACACGATTACCTTATATCTTAACTCTATCACTATGCAAGTGAATTGTATGTGTGTATGTGTATTATTAACCCTTTAGTGACCAGACCACTTTTCCATTTGTTGACCTTTGGGACCAGGGCTATTTTTACATTTCTGTGGTGTTTGTGTTTAGCTGTAATTTTCCTCTTACTCATTTACTGTACCCACACATATTATATACCGTTTTTCTCGCCATTAAATGGACCTTCTAAAGATATCATTATTTTCATCATATCTTATAATTTACTATTAAAAAAATCTTTGACCCCCAAAATCTGTTACACATCTACAACCACCAAAAAACACCCATGCTAAATAGTTTCTAAATTTTGTCCTGAGTTTAGAAATACCCAATGTTTACATGTTCTTTGCTTTTTTTGTAAGTTATAGGGCAATAAATACAAGTAGCACTTTGCTTTTTTCAAACCATTTTGTTTTTCAAAATTAGCGCTAGTTACATTGGAACACTGATATCTGTTAGGAATCCCTGAATAACCCTTTACATGTATATATATTTTTTTAGTAGACAACCCAAAGTATTGATCTAGGCCCATTTTGGTATATTTCATGCCACCATCCATTTCACCGCCAAATGCATTTACTTTAGGTTTCTCACTGAAATTATTTACAAACAGCTTGTGCAATTATGGCACAAATAGTTGTAAATGCTTCTCTGGGATCCCCTTTGTTCAGAAATAGCAGACATATATGACTTTGGCTTGCTTTTTGGCCGCTAAATACTGCTGTGCACCACACGTGTACTATGCCCAGCAGTGATGGGGTTAATTAGGGAGCTTGTAGGGTTAATTTTAGCTTTAGTGTAGTGTAGTAGACAACCCAAAGTATTGATCTAGGCCAATTTTGGTATATTTCATGCCACCATTTCAACGCCAAATAAAAAAAATTGTTAACTTTTTCACAATTTTAGGTTTCTCACTAAAATTATTTACAAACAGTTAGTGCAATCATGGCACAAGTGGTTGTAAATTGTACTCTAGGATCCCCTTTATTCAGGAATAGCAGATATATATGGCTCTGGCATTGCTTTTTGGTACCACACGTGTATTGTGCCCAGCAGTTAAGGGGTTAATTAGGTAGCTTGTAGGGTTAATTTTAGCTTTAGTGTAGAGGTCAGCCTCCCACCTGACACATCCCACCCCCTGACCCCCCTCAAACAGTTCCCTTCCCTCCCCCACCCCACAATTGTCACCCCCATCTTAAGTACTGGCAGACTTTCTGCCAGTATAAAAATAAAGGTGCTTTTTAAAAAAAAAAAAAAAAAAAAAAAAATATATATATATATATATATATATATATATATATATATATATATATTATAAGTGTAGGATCCCCCATTACCCCCCCAACCTCCCTGATCCCCCCCAAACAGCTCTCTCAGCCTCCCCCTCGACCTAATGGCTGCCATCTTAGGTACTAGCAGCTGTCTGCCAGTACCCAGTTTACTAAAAAAAGTGACCTTTTTTATAAAATAAACACCCCATTTTCTGTAGTGTAGCTGCCCCCCTCAAGATACTACCCCCTCCCCCTCCCTGATCCCTTTACAAACATTTTATTTCCCCTCCCTCTCCCTTTCCCCCTCCCTCCTTGCACAACGGACATAACACATTCATGTCCATGCGCGGGTGCACACCCAAGCCCCGCCCCCACGCAATCCCAGACACACAGGAACCTGATTCGGATCTAGCACCAGCAATGGGCTGCCCACCCGCCTGTCTCAATATCGAGGCATCACTGCAATAACATGAAAGCAGCTAGACGATCGCTTCCAGTGTTTGAAAACCCTGAGGACATAAGGGTACGTTCTTGGTCCTTAAGTGACATTTTTTGTAGGACGTACCCTGTACGTCCTTGGTCCTTAAGGGGTTAATGTGAGTTTGCAATACTTAATGTGGGACATCTGACTTTGTACATGTGTATTTATGTGTGTGACATGATAGCAATTGTGCATGTGGGTGTATTTTTTAACAAACATACAACTTCCATTTATTACCATACCATGAATATGATCTTAGGTGTCGGTACCCTCCTCTGTGATGTACAGTGGATATAAAAAGTCTACACACCCCTGTTAAAATGTCAGGTTTCTGGGATGTAAAAAAATTAGACAAAGATAAATCATTTCAGAACTTTTTCCACCTTTAATGTGACCTATAAACTACACAACTCAATTGAAAAACAAACTGAAATCTTTAAGGTGGAGGGAAGTAAACAAAAAAAAACTAAAATAATGTGGTTGCATAAGTGTGACTTATAACTAGGGATGTAGCTGTGTTCAGAATTAAGCAATCACATTCAAAACCATGTTAAATAAGAGTCATCACACACCTGCCATAATTTAAAGTGCCTCTTATTAACCATGAATAAAGTTCAGCTGTTCTAGTAGGTCTTTCCTGACATTTTCTTAGTTGCGTCCTACACAAAAGCCATGGTCCGCAGAGAGCTTCCAAAGCATAAGAGGGATCTCATTGTTAAAAGGTATCAGTCAGGAGAAGGGTACAAAAGAATTTCCAAGGCATTAGATATACCATGGAATACAGTGAAGACAGTTATCATCAAGTGGAGAACATATGGCACAACAGTGAAATTACCAAGAACTGGATGTCCCTCCAAAATTGATGAAAAGACGAGAAGAAAACTGGTCTGGGAGGCTACCAAGAGGCCCACAGCAACATTAAAGGAGCTGCAGGAATATCTGGCAAGTACTGGCTGTGTAGTACATGTGACAACAATCTCCCGTATTCTTCATATGTTTGGGCTTTGAGGTAGACGTCAAGACGGAAGCCTTTTCTTACGAAGAAAAACATCCAAGCCCAGCTAAATTGAGCAAAAACACATCTGAAGTCTCCCAAAAGCATGTGAGAAAAGGTGTTATGGTCTGATGAAACCAAGGTTGAACTTTTTGGCAATAATTCCAAAAGATATGTTTGGTGCAAAAGCAACACTGCATATCACCAAAAGAACACCATACCCACAGTGAAGTATGGTGGTGGCAGCATCATGCTTCAGGGCTGTTTTTCTTCAGCTGGAACTGGGGCCTTATTCAAGGTAGAGGGAATTATGAACAGTTCCAAATACCAGTCAATATTGGTACAAAACCTTCAGGTTTTGCTAGAAAGCTGAACATGAAGAGGAACTTCATCTTTCAGCATGACAACGACCCAAAGCATACATCCAAATCAACAAAGGAATGGCTTCACCAGAAGAAGATTAAAGTTTTGGAATGACCCAGCCAGAGCCCAGACCTAAATCCAATCGAAAATCTGTGGGGTGATCTGAAGAGGGCTGTGCACAGGAGATGCCCTCGCAATCTGACAGATTTGGAGTGTTTTTGCAAAGAAGAGTGGGCAAATCTTGCCAAGTCAAGATGTGCCATGCTTATAGGCTCATACCCAAAAAGACTGAGTGCTGTAATAAAATCAAAAGTTGATTCAACAAAGTATTAGTTTAAGGGTGTGCACACTTATGCAACTATATCATTTTATTTTTACTTCCTCCTCATCTAAAAGATTTCAGTTTGTTTTTAAATTGAGTTGCATACAGGGAGTGCAGAATTATTAGGCAAATGAGTATTTATGCATGTTGTCTTACTCCAAGCTGTATAGGCTCGAAAGCCTACTACCAATTAAGCATATTAGGTGATGTGCATCTCTGTAATGAGAAGGGGTGTGGTCTAATGAAATCAACACCCTATATCAGGTGTGCATAATTATTAGGCAACTTCCTTTCCTTTGGCAAAATGGGTCAAAAGAAGGACTTGACAGGCTCAGAAAAGTCAAAAATAGTGAGATATCTTGCAGAGGGATGCAGCACTCTTAAAATTGCAAAGCTTCTGAAGCGTGATCATCGAACAATCAAGCGTTTCATTCAAAATAGTCAACAGGGTCGCAAGAACCGTGTGGAAAAACCAAGGCGCAAAATAACTGCCCATGAACTGAGAAAAGTCAAGCGTGCAGCTGCCCAGATGCCACTTGCCACCAGTTTGGCCATATTTCAGAGCTGCAACATCACTGGAGTGCCCAAAAGCACAAGGTGTGCAATACTCAGAGACATGGCCAAGGTAAGAAAGGCTGAAAGACGACCACCACTGAACAAGACACACAAGCTGAAACGTCAAGACTGGGCCAAGAAATATCTCAAGACTGATTTTTCTAAGGTTTTATGGACTGATGAAATGAGAGTGAGTCTTGATGGGCCAGATGGATGGGCCCATGGCTGGATTGGTAAAGGGCAGAGAGCTCCAGTCCGACTCAGACGCCAGCAAGGTGGAGGTGGAGTACTGGTTTGGGCTGGTATCATCAAAGATGAGCTTGTGGGGCCTTTTCGGGTTGAGGATGGAGTCAAGCTCAACTCCCAGTCCTACTGCCAGTTTCTGGAAGACACCTTCTTCAAGCAGTGGTACAGGAAGAAGTCTGCATCCTTCAAGAAAAACATGATTTTCATGCAGGACAATGCTCCATCACACGCGTCCAAGTACTCCACAGCGTGGCTGGCAAGAAAGGGTATAAAAGAAGAAAATCTAATGACATGGCCTCCTTGTTCACCTGATCTGAACCCCATTGAGAACCTGTGGTCCATCATCAAATGTGAGATTTACAAGGAGGGAAAACAGTACACCTCTCTGAACAGTGTCTGGGAGGCTGTGGTTGCTGCTGCACGCAATGTTGATGGTGAACAGATCAAAACACTGACAGAATCCATGGATGGCAGGCTTTTGAGTGTCCTTGCAAAGAAAGGTGGCTATATTGGTCACTGATTTGTTTTTGTTTTGTTTTTGAATGTCAGAAATGTATATTTGTGAATGTTGAGATGTTATATTGGTTTCACTGGTAAAAATAAATTATTGAAATGGGTATATATTTGTTTTTTGTTAAGTTGCCTAATAATTATGCACAGTAATAGTCACCTGCACACACAGATATCCCCCTAAAATAGCTATAACTAAAAACAAACTAAAAACTACTTCCAAAACTATTCAGCTTTGATATTAATGAGTTTTTTGGGTTCATTGAGAACATGGTTGTTGTTCAATAATAAAATTAATCCTCAAAAATACAACTTGCCTAATAATTCTGCACTCCCTGTAGTTTATAGGTCACATTAAAGATGGAAAAAGTTCTGAAATGATTTATCTTTGTCTCATTTTTTTACACAGAAACCTGCCATTTTAACAGGGGTGTGTAGACTTTTTATATCCACTGTATGTTATATATATATATATATATATATATATATATTATATATATATATATATATATATATATATATATATATATATATAATAGACACTGAGCACATTATATCAATCAATGAGTACAGGTACCTTTTTTGTATAAATATTTTTTCATCATATTGCAGGCCCCAAAATAGATATGTGCGATTTGTTTCGGATCGATTCGGAAATTCGGAAAATTCGGCAAATTTGGCGATTCGTATCGAACCGAATTTCCGAATTAAAATACTGCCGAATTTACCGAATAAATCCAAATTACTTCGGATTTATTCGGTAAATTCGGATGGCCATGGATTACACTACTATTGTACAGTATAAGTCTAATCCCACCTAACACTTTCCGAAATTCCGAACCGAACCGAATCCAGCCGAATTTAGTACATAATACTAGTCTAATCCCACCTAACACTTACCAAAATTCCAAAATTCCGAACCGAACCGAATTGAACCGAATCCAGCCGAATTTATTCGAATCCGAATGAATCCGAAACAAATCCGAACCGAATTTATTCGAATCCGAATGAATCCGAAACAAATCTGAACCGAATTTATTCAAATTTTTCCGAATTCGAATCGCTCCGAAACGAAATTCAAAAAAATCCGAATCGATCCGAACCGAACCGAATTTTTTCGCCATGCACATGTCTACCCCAAAATTTCTTTTTTGGACTAGCTCCTAGATATTTTAAATCATATTTGCCAAGCCCTGCCTTATATTTATCACTCACTTCAGTCACTTTTTTTGACAACAATGAGCTACCAATGTCAGAGGTGAGGATATAAGAGAGTGGAATGTGCATCCTGTATTTAGTTTATAACAAAGTATTTATGGTATCATGAGATGTAATATATAGTGTTATTCTTTATATGGGTAACACTGAATGTTGGGGCAGGGGTGGGTAATATAGGGTACAGGGCTTAAAGGGTGAAGCAAATAAGGCTGCTTAGCTGAGGAGACCCCTACTTTTTCTTGCCCAGGGACCCACAAATGGTAAGAGTGGCCCTGTCCAATAGAACTAATGCCTTCCTACAAAAGGACCGAGAGAAAATAAATTAATTTTCAGTATTCACATATTATTATTTATCTTTTATATGTTGCCTGCAGGAGGAACGAATATGGATTCAAGTGGACCTCGGTAAGGGCTTTAAAACAAACATATTGTCAGCTTTTTGTGTCAGGTATTATACACTGAGCTATACCTGTATATCTGCATCTAAAGTGATCAGATACGAGGCTAGTAACTGAAAACACACAAGGTAATGAATTGTTTTTTTGTTTAATCAGATTGAGTATAATGAAGAAAATTTTAAATAATTTAAGCAAACTGCTATAGCAAACTCTACAAAGATTTCTCATAGCAGCTTCATTTTAATAACTGGATAATACATGAACTGTTATTATTTAGAGACAGTGCACTTTTTACAGGCTACTAAATAATAGCAGTACATGATGGCTGGATGATACTGTCAGATATCAGATAGTTTCTGACACCATTTGTCATACTGGTACCTATACAGCTCATTAAAAAATATTAAAAATAACTACATCCCACAATCAGTGGCAGAACAATTTTTTTTGTAGGTCCCCCTTCAGGCTAGATCTTTGGGACCCCCTTTAAGCAAAGCCTCAATGACAATACAGTGTCTCAAAAATACTGTACACTTAAATGTCTGTGAGTGTTAGCTAAATGTAAAAGGTGCGTGTATGTGTATATGTATGTATGTATATATATATATATATATATATATATATATAACCCACAAATAGAGAATCAAAAGTAGGCATTCACACCACTGTTCTTTAAGTTGGTACTACCTCATAAATAAATCCAGATTAAAAATAAAATCTAGCATACATACTGAGTTTACAAACAGACAAGCACAAAGCATTATACTGTAGGTTTAGTTTACAGGGGAGTACAGAGGGGAAGACATGATGCATCACTACTGATTGCAGAGCCCACTAAAGGTGTGGGCCCAATCTCAACTGAGTCCTCTGAGAACCCTGTAGTTACACACCTGGGGGTCGATCCGATAAAAATCGTCGCCCGCAAAAGCCGGCGACGCCAATATTTGCGCGGGTTTGGTATCACATATACGGCGTAACCTAGAAGTTACGCGCGTATATTTCTGCCGTCGCCCGTAGTTTTTTGGGCTATAGGCAGGTATACCAAACCCGCGCAGTTCGGTATCCAATATGCAGCGTAAGGACTTACGTGGCGAAAATGGAGAAAACTTACTCCATTTTCACCTCGCCACAAAAAGCAGCCGTAAGAAGCCTTACGCTGACTATTGGAGACCCGTAACTTCCTAAACTGGCTGCTAAAATAAACCTAACACCTAACGCATGCGCAATGTCTATCTCCCTGTCAACCGCGATCTTCTAAAATAAACCTAACACCTAACGCATGCGCAATGTCTATCTACCTGTCAACCGCGATCCCCCCCCCCCCCCGAAATCCCTAATAAAGTTATTAACCCCTAAACCGCCGCTCCCGGACCCCGCCGCCATCTACATAAACTAACCCCCTACTGTGAGCCCCTAAAACCACCGCCATCTACCTTATCTATCCCCTAATCTGACCCCTTACACCGCCGCCACCTATATAAAAATTATTAACCCCTAATCTAATCCCCCTATACCGCCGCCAGCTATATTAATATTAACCCCTAATGTAAGCCCCTTACACCGCCGCCATCTCTATTAAAATGATTAACCCCTAATTTAATCTACCTACCCCGCCGCCAGCTATATTATCTATATTAACCCTAAGTATATTATAGTTAATATAGGTATTACATTATATATATTAACTATATTAACCCTAATTATATTAGGGTTAATATAGTTAATATAGTTACTATAGTATTTATATTAACTATATTAACTCTATCTAACCCTAACACCCCTAACTAAATTTATATTAAATTAATCTAATTCATTTATAAACTAAAATATTCCTATTTAAATCTAAATACTTACCTATAAAATAAACCCTAAGATAGCTACAATATAATTAATAATTACATTGTAGCTATGTTAGGGTTAATATTTATTTTACAGGTAAATTGTTAATTATTTTAACTAGGTAGATATTAAATAGTTATTAACTATTTAATATCTACCTAGTTAAAATAATTACCCAATTACCTGTAAAATAAATCCTAACCTAAGTTACAAATACACCTACACTATCAATAAATTTAATAAACTACAAACATCTATCTAAAAATACAATTAAATTAACTAAACTAAATTACAAAAAAAAAAAAACACTAAATTACAAAAAATAAAAAAAAGATTACAAGATTTTTAAGCTAATTACACCTATTCTAAGCCCCCTAATAAAATATAAACCCCCAAAATAAAAAAAATTCCCTGCCCTATTCTAAATTAAACAAATTTCAAAGCTCTTTACCTTACCAGCCCTTAAAAGGGCCTTTTGTGGGGCATGCCCCAAAGAATTCAGCTCTTTTGCATACAAATACAATACCCCCCCCCCCCATTACAACCCACCACCCACATACCCCTATTCTAAAACCACCCAAACCCCCCTTAAAAAAGCCTAACACTACCCCCCTGAAGATCTCCCTACCTTGTCTTCACCACACCGGGCCGAACTCCTGATCCGATCCAGGCGATGTCTTCCTCCAAGCGGCAAAGAAGAATTCTTCCTCCGGCGATGTCTTCCTCCAAGCGGCAAAGAAGAATTCTTCCTCCGGCGACGTCTTCCTCCAAGCGGCAGCAAAGTCTTCATTCTTCCGGCGGCATCTTCAATCTTCTTTCTTCGCTCCGCCGCCGCGGAGCATCCATCCCGGCCGACTGCTGTACTACGAATGAGGTACCTTTAAATGACGTCATCCAAGATGGCGTCTGCCGAATTCCGATTGGCTGATAGGATTCTATCAGCCAATCGGAATTAAGTTAGAAAAATCTGATTGGCTGATTGAATCAGCCAATCAGATTCAAGTTCAATCCGATTGGCTGATCCGAACAGCCAATCAGATTGAGCTCGCATTCTATTGGCTGATCGGAACAGCCAATAGAATGCGAGCTCAATCTGATTGGCTGTTCGGATCAGCCAATCGGATTGAACTTGAATCTGATTGGCTGATTCAATCAGCCAATCAGATTTTTCTAACTTAATTCCGATTGGCTGATAGAATCCTATCAGCCAATCGGAATTCGGCAGACGCCATCTTGGATGACGTCATTTAAAGGTACCTCATTCGTAGTACAGCAGTCGGCCGGGATGGATGCTCCGTGGCGGCGGAGCGAAGAAAGAAGATTGAAGATGCCGCCGGAAGAATGAAGACTTTGCTGCCGCTTGGAGGAAGACGTCGCCGGAGGAAGAATTCTTCTTTGCCGCTTGGAGGAGGACATCGCCGGAGGAAGAATTCTTCTTTGCCGCTTGGAGGAAGACATCGCCCGGATCGGATCAGGAGTTCGGCCCGGTGT
Source organism: Bombina bombina (assembly GCF_027579735.1). Classification (NCBI taxonomy): domain Eukaryota; kingdom Metazoa; phylum Chordata; class Amphibia; order Anura; family Bombinatoridae; genus Bombina; species Bombina bombina. Next base: position 94,664 of record NW_026511549.1, read on the forward strand.
GGTGAAGACAAGGTAGGGAGATCTTCAGGGGGGTAGTGTTAGGCTTTTTTAAGGGGGGTTTGGGTGGTTTTAGAATAGGGGTATGTGGGTGGTGGGTTGTAATGGGGGGGGGGTATTGTATTTGTATGCAAAAGAGCTGAATTCTTTGGGATTTATTTTACAGGTAATTGGGTAATTATTTTAACTAGGTAGATATTAAATAGTTAATAACTATTTAATATCTATTATACCTAGTTAAAATAATTAACAATTTACCTGTAAAATAAATATTAACCCTAACATAGCTACAATGTAATTATTAATTATATTGTAGCTATCTTAGGGTTTATTTTATAGGTAAGTATTTAGATTTAAATAGGAATATTTTAGTTTATAAATGAATTAGATTAATTTAATATAAATTTAGTTAGGGGTGTTAGGGTTAGATAGAGTTAATATAGTTAATATAAATACTATAGTAACTATATTAACTATATTAACCCTAATATAATTAGGGTTAATATAGTTAATATATATAATGTAATACCTATATTAACTATAATATACTTAGGGTTAATATAGATAATATAGCTGGCGGCGGGGTAGGTAGATTAAATTAAGGGTTAATCATTTTAATAGAGATGGCGGCGGTGTAAGGGGCTTACATTAGGGGTTAATAATTTTAATATAGATGGCGGCGGTGTTAGGGGCTCACTTTAGGGGGTTATAGATATAATATAGCTGGCGGCGGGGTACGGGAGCGGCGGTTTAGGGGTTAATAACTTTATTAGGTTGCGGCGGGGTACGGGAGCGGCGGTTTAGGGGTTAATAGCTTTTTTATTGTTAGGATAGTGAGGGGGGATAGCGGATAGAGGGTTAGACGTGTCGGGCTATGTTAGGGAGGCGTGTTAGACGTGTCGGGCTATGTTAGGGAGGCGTGATAGACAGTGCGGGTGTTTTAGACTTTAGTCAGGTTTTATAGGCGCCGGCAGTTTCTAACGTGGCGCAAGTCACTGGCGACGCCAGAAATTTGTACTTGCGCAGATTTCTGGACATCGCTGGTTTGTCAGACTTACGGCACGTTAGCATCTGACGGTGACTTATATGGGATAGCTCGAGTTGCGAGCTGAAACTGCGGGCGACGCCGGTTCCCTCGCTTGCGCCGCAAACTGCGATCTATATCTAATCGCGCCCCTGCTGCTCTGCTGCTCATTCTTAAGACTGCAAAACAAGTACATTAACCCAGAAAGGGTTCATGACAGGGTTAAATTGTCTACATCGAAACAGGGTTAATTTGTCTACATCCAGATCGCGATCGCATCCTGGAAGCGCTGTTGGCTTCAGAACAGCCAAACAGAGAGGACGTTCAATTCAGTCCTAATGGCGCTAAAGCCCGGCGCGGGTAGGACGGAATACAATGTCAGAACGGAGTTAAAAGGTTAAATAGGCTGCTTTAGCTTTTTTAATTCCAAGATCACCATTATTGTGCACACACTCAGAGCCTAGACAGGCAATGATTGCTGCGTACACACTGTGCACTTGCTTGATTGTCAGTCAAGTTCATACATAAAAAGTTTATCTACCAGCTAGTTGCTATGTACCGTATGACATCAGCAATTTTATTTTAATTAACTTATTTTGCTAAGTGATAATAAAGTACAGTCCTAGCATACTTTGCCTCTTTAAAGACCCTGTGCTACTGATTTAAAGATTTTGAGGCAACAAATGTGGATCTTGTAGAGAAATGGGTAATTATCACTGATTTATAGGGTTGTATATGCACAGTTAAAGGTCATACAACTTACTATGCCGAGTTCTATTTTATTACTATTTATAATATTGGTGTTCATATACCAATAGATTATACATTATATTTAATCCAAAACTATTTTATTTGCAGAGATTATTCAGAGCATCCCAGAAGTACCTGTGAGTAACAGTATTAAAATATAATACAAAAGTAATCTACAAAGTGTCCACTGTCTCTGGGTTCAGATGGATATGTGTCTTTGCCTCAGATAACTTTACTGTATTTAAAGGTACATGATACCCAAATGTTGAAACACTTGAAAGTGGTGCAGCATAGCTGTAAAAAGCTGACTATAAAATATCACCTGAACATTTCTATGCTACCCCATTGTAAAGGACTTTAAGTAACCAATCAGTATGCCTGTCTCGGGACTTGCAAGGGAGTGTGCCTCGTGCACACTCATGTAATTTCCCTATTCAGTTTTAGGAAGTTTACTATGAAATCTCATGAGATCATAGTAAAACATTTCAAGACCTCAGCACTGCTGATTGGCTGCTGATTGTTTCTTCTTTTTTTACCTGCAGCTGAGCAGTAACTGAAAGATAACTTTTAACAGAACACTTACTCTGGTGAGCTGAGGAAATTGTGAGGTAAAATATATTCTATTATTACATAGAGATGTTCAGGGGATATTTTCCTGTCAGCTTTTTACAGTTATGCTGCATCCCTTTTTAAGTTCTTTAGCATATAAGTATTATGTCCCTTTAATGCCACAAAAAGGCCAGGGTCAGGATCTTTCTCTTTGACCACAAGGTGATATAATGAAAGTGGTAGGAGTATATTAAAGAGACAGTAAACAAATTGAAATGTTAATATAAAATATCTAGTTATGTGTAGTAAAATAACTTTGCAATATTCTTTCCATATTTATTTTTCCCATTTTTATGTAATTTATGAACTCCGCTGACTTCTCAAGTCTAGCCCTGCTACATGTATTCCACTAACTGGCTTTTACTGATAACAACTGCAAAGCAATGGACTATATTCTAACTTTGATGACAGTGGCTAATCTTGTTGTCTGCAGACTCCAAAAAAGTCAAGTGGTGTGTGGAGTTTGGCTATTGAAAAACAATTACATCAAACAAGGTTTTGATTTGTTTAAAAATGGTTTGACCTGGCTGCTTTTATTCTATAGCAACACAACAGAAATGTCTTGTAATTACAAGCTGTTTACTGTCCCTTTAACTATATTTGCTCAGGCACAAAAATTGTTAAAATCGTGCCCATTGTATTATATCTAAAGTGTATTTATGGTTAATGTGTAAGTTATTATAATGATGTTCTCTTTCTTTTGTATATATTAAAGGGAATGTTCTTCCTTTGTGCACTGTTCTTAAAGGGACAGTCCACTCCAGAATTGTTATTGTTTAAAAAGATAGATAATCCCATTATTACCCATTCCCCAGTTTTGCATAACCAACACGGTTATATTAATATACTTTTTACCTCTGTGATTGCCTTGTATCTAAGAATCTGCAGACTGCCTCCTTATGTCAGTTCTTTTGACAGACATGTCAGAGACACACTGTTGTATAGTGTATTGTATAATCTTTGAGGCTTAAACTAAAGACTGTCTTAGGCTAAGCAGCCTTAAAAAAACGTTTACTGATAACAACTTTTATGAAACATATAATTAAATAATTAAAGGGACAGTCTATTTCAGAATTGTTATTGTTTAAAAATATAGATGATCCCTTTATTACCCATTTTTGCATAACCAACACTGTCATAATAATATACCTAATAATAAGTGTTTTTTTCCACTAACCATAGAAAAATTGGAGTGCAACTTTTGTACTTAAAGGGACATTCATTTTTTATTTTTTTGTTAATGCTTCATAAATGAATCAATGTAATTTAAAAGATCTGCATGCAAAATAAATGTTTTGAAAGCAATTAAAACTGTTACTTTCTTAGAAAATGATTAATTGTCCTGCACGTTTAGGACACACCCTTGGTGTTTATATTGCCTCATTTGCTGTGGCCAATTAGAGAAAGATGTAAAAAGGAACTGCACGCATCAACCAATCAATATGCACCTCAGTGTGGGCCAGGGTTCTGCATTTCCTGGAATGCATGCCAGCCTCTCTGGGGGATAAATAACAATTAAAGAAGAACTAAATAATTAAACCATAATGGAGGGCCACCCAGAGAAAAGCACAATATAAGTTGTTGTTATTATTATTTTTATATTACTAAGTTGAAAATAATTAAATATTTTAGTGGAATTCAATTTTGAGTTTTAAGTGTGCTACAATTTATTTTGCTCTGCTTCTTGCTTAACTTGTTAATATGTTTTTTTCCAGCATCCACTCCAAATGATGATGCGGACTATATGTAAGTTAAAATGCTTCCTTTATGCCATATAGATTTATGGAACATCTCAAAATATGTATTGATCTATTTGTTCTATTTAAATTTTAAAGACATTTTCCCAATTGATTCATTAGTTTTCTGTCTGTTTAGCCTTGTGGATTTTTTTTTTTTATTATTTCTTATACAAAATTAAAAATTGTATTTGTTTCATCTTAGAGAAGGTGTTTCATAACGCATTACAGTGTATGTTTTTTAAATAGATGTTTTTTGTTTTGAATGAACCAACTTTTTCTGTGGGAGTTGTCCCTGTTAGTCAGTGAGCAATAAATATTGCACTTTCTGTTGTTTTCACTTTATATTTAAACAGCTTTTAGTTTAGCCTTTCCATGCTAAAAACTTTCTAAAATATCTAGACTGTGCTCATTTGTAGCCAGAAAATATAAATAAATAGTAAAATGTTCCTTTAATAATCATATGTTTTCCCCCCTTTTTTAAAGTTGAATATTTAGAACCCTATTAAAAATAAATGTTTAATGTTCATAAAAATAAAGTAGGATATACAATAACACATAAAACCTGCCACAGAGTTGTTTCAGTCACTGTCCTGCAGCCATGGTGGATATATACTATTTTTAAACTTAGCTTCAGGTGCTGTCACACTGAATACCAGGAAAATCTTTTCTCACAAAACAAAAATAAATATATAAATAAAAATAAATAAAATAATACTTCAGCTTACTACAATTCTTCCTTTGATTTTTATTTTGTCTCCCTTCAGTAATCCAGTTTCTGCACCTTACTATAATTTTGGTGAGTGAATTGAAAACAAAATGGCTTCCTTAAGATTTGAGAACACCAGTCCTCAGTCACAGAGATGTCTACTGGTTTCTGTTCTTTAAAATAATTGTGTAAGACAGTATACAAGTTTTTTCAAAATCCTGTAAATATGTAAATATATGTGATATTTATAAATATTATAATGATCAGGCAATTTTAATCTAGTGCTTTTCATGTGTGTTATTTCTTTATAGATTTGGTTTCTTCTGGTTATGAAAATGTCTTCACTCCTAAATATCAGTGCATTGAATCAGGTACTAATTTTATAATTCTCATATAGGGCCACATTACAAGTGGAGCGGTATTTAATGCTCCTGCTCTTACTACTCTAGAAGTAAGCTTTTTGGGTGCTTTGGGTAGTGCTCGTATTACAAATTGAAGCCAAACTGTTTTCGCACAAGCTTTAACCTAATGCTGGCAAAAAGCCGAAGTTGGGATATCGCGTTAATGTATTCTCCCATAGAAGTCAATAGAGCAAAAAAGTGGGAAGAAAACCTAACACACTACTCGCACGCAAACCCGATCACATATTCTCAAGTGAGCTATACCGACATGAAAATATTAATATTTCACATTCCAATGTTCTTCACATAGCAAAATAGACTCTATTTATTAATAAATACACACATATATATATATATATATATATATATATATATATATATATATATATATATATATATATATATAATGGTATTTTGGTACAATATATATACTGTATATACCTATATATATATATATATAAATCTCAGAAATTAGGAGCGCACTCGCCGGGTCTTAATAAGATATTATTTATTCAAAGAGTTAAGACCCGGCGAGTGCGCTCCTAATTTCTGAGATTTATATGCATTTGATTGAATGCACCCCGGGCAGCTTTAACCTTTGAAAGTGCGTGCAGTGCCCTATGGACATTGAGTATATATATATATATATATATATATATAAAGATGATTATATATATGTATAGATATATAAAGATATACTGTATATAGGAATGTCTATTTATAAATACATAGAACATATTCTGCTATATGCAGAACATTGGAATTTTAAATATTTACAATAAATACACAGTATAATATGTTATTAAATATGACTATTGCATTAATATGCTTTTTTTATGTTTTCATTTACTTAACTGCAAAGGGCTCCATTGCATTTATGTATATGTTTTTATGTGTGTACATATGTATTTATGTTTATATGTGTATATATATATACAGACGTAAATACATATATACACATATAAATACATCTGTACACACATATAAACATATATATATATATATATATATATATATATATATATATATATATATTTTATATATATATATATATATATATTGTGTATATATATATATATATATATATATATATATATATACATATGTAGATATCAATATATATGTATTTCTATGTTAAAGCACTTTGCATCTCTGAGACCTCATATATTTGAGCCCTTATAACTTTGTTGTGCAATTTTTTTTATAATTTTTATCAGATAGTGTTTTTATGAGTGTAACTATACTTTATAATGTATTTGAGATGTAGTTTTGCAAAATAGTTAACCAGAGCTCTGAGGACACGCTATCCTGACGCTCATTAATTTAACTTTGTTTTTAAGTGATTGTGTTTACTTTCAACTTGTAATATGAGTGCAAAACCTGACGCGCACCAGCAACAAAACCCCTTTACACTAGCGTGTAACTGTTATTGCGCTGTTAGAGTGTACTGTACATTAGTGATGAAATATATTGCATATATTTATACACATATAAAAGAAGGTAAGAACAGCACTCGTGAGAGATTGCAATCCAGATACATATAGGAAGATTGAAATAGAACATGAAAACACTTGACAGGTGTTAAGGAAGTGAAATGATAGTAATTCAAGATGATGATTAACCTCTAGCCACCCCAGTCTGAGAGATTCTCAACTATAGTTTCTGCAAATGATCCTTGAGGATTCTGGAAACTTAAGTTTTAGAACTCCTACTCTAACTAGCTCAGGCGATCAGCTGATACAGATAGCTGGCGAGATAAACATGGCCGCTTCCGTCCTTGCAACCTGCACTTTGCCACTTCGAACATATCGATCTTGTGTTGATTTGTCTAAACGAAAGTGCAGGCTACTCCCACTAGCACACCCTGCCAACTCCCCATGAACGCCTATACCTACTACACACCCAAGCTACACTCCCCCTGCTCCGCCTCGCTACCTCCACCAACCGCCTATACCTACATCAAAGTTAATCTACACTCCCCCTTCACCGCCCAGCTAACTCCCTCTGACCGCCTACACCTACGTCACGCCTAACCTACACAACCCTGGAACGCCCAGCTAAGTCCCTAATAATCCCTACACTGATGTCATGTCTAACCTACACTCCCCTGGAACGCCCCAGCTAACTACCACATACTGCCTACTGTCAAAAAAGAACTTACTATAATAAACTATACTATAAATCTTAAAACTCCTCATTATAACTATGAAGCTATGTCACTAAAGTTATAATGAATGTTTAAATAATGTGTGACAGAGATGCTCTAAAACGCTGGCGGCCAATTGCTGGAGGGCCGGCAAGACCTCACCAGTCTAGCTGAGCTCCTGGAACTCGCCAGACTGGAATTGAGCCCCAGTCCGCCGCTTCTTAAAAGGGGTGCCAATTGAGTAGGGTGCAGGGGATCAAATCCTTCTTTTAGTATGTTGTCGGCAATTTGATGAGGCACCTAGGGATACCACTTGTTTGGGGGTGCTTCCTTCTGGGAGGAATGGAGGACCCTTCAATTCCGGCCCCCCATAACTACCAGGCACCCTGTTTTCAGGGTAAAAAGTGGCTTTAGATAATTCCACCATGAAAATAGAAGAACTGGTGAGCTTTAGGAATCTCGCCAGCCCAGAGAACTGTAGATCATCAGGCCCTTAGTCACAAGCCTTTCCACAAATGTCGCAGGGACTTGCCCTTTGCCTTTAAACCTTTTGGAATTGCTCATTTGTGATGCTATTTTTGTTGCCATTAAAGGGATGATAAGGTCAGACATTTTCTATTTATTATTAAACAGTATTAATATCTATAAAATTTTCTTCAAATACCTTGCACTGCACTTTTTCTGCCTTTCTCAAGCTATTGCGGCTTAAAGAATTGTAGATTTCCAAACCCACCTTGAGGCTAATTTGGATTAGCCATTCACTGCAGTTCCGGGTACTTGGATCAAGCCAATGCATGCGCTCTGATGTGCAAAATTGTAATGCATGCTCATTGTATTATCTAATTCCATCGCTGACGTCAGTGGTCTAGTGGTCATGTGACCGCAGTCATTCCCCAGTCAGAGCTGGAGACATAGGCGCAGCATCAGCACCACTTATTCAATATCGGAGAACCAGAGAGGCATCTTTGTTAGGGTCAGTATAAATGAATCTCCCCTAGAAATACAAGCATTTCAAAAAAGCATTTTATAATAATTGCGATCATGTACAAACTATTACTTAATTGATCACCCCTGTCTAAATGAGCAATGCAATTTCGGTGCACTTTTTTAATCAGCCCATGGACAAACGATCACAATTCTGAAAAATTAATTATAGAAACAATTAAAATAATTAAACTAATAAATTAATTTAATTATTATTAATACATAAAATATACATATGCAGCATCAGTGAATCATAGCGTAGCAATTACAAAGAAAAGACATATACTATTGCGTGTGCGGCAAAATTGTCAGACCTGGCAAAAGTCTTCATGTACAGCTTTGCCCATGCGCGTGAAAATTATTGCACATGCGCACAAGTTGGTAGGTGTGTAAATATGTAAATTTATCTAGATACTATATGTGTCTAGTAGAGTATGCAAGACCGCCCTTTGTAGATTACATTCACATTTACATATACTAGTTAAACGTTTGCATTTAAAAAAGTGATGTTTTTAGGTTGACTTTTCTAATCCTTTCAGTTTCATGCTGCAGTATGTCTTTGGCAGTATTGTCTAAAGGGCTTTATGGTTAAAGGGACATTGTACACTAGATTTTCTTTCATGTAATTAGCAAGAGTCCATGAGCTAGTGACGTATGGGATATACATTCCTACCAGGAGGGGCAAAGTTTCCCAAACCTCAAAATGCCTATAAATACACACCTCACCACACCCACAAATCAGTTTTACAAACTTTGCCTCCTATGGAGGTGGTGAAGTAAGTTTGTGCTAGATTCTACGTTGATATGCGCTCCGCAGCAGGTTGGAGCCCGGTTTTCCTCTCAGCGTGCAGTGAATGTCAGAGGGATGTGAAGAGAGTATTGCCTATTTGAATTCAATGATCTCCTTCTACGGGGTCTATTTCATAGACGGTCGTTGAGATTCATCTCTTACCTCCCTTTTCAGATCGACGATATACTCTTATATATACCATTACCTCTACTGATTCTCGTTTCAGTACTGGTTTGGCTTTCTACAAACATGTAGATGAGTGTCCTGGGGTAAGTAAAGCTTATTTTCTGTGACACTCTAAGCTATGGTTGGGCACTTTTGTATAAAGTTCTAAATATATGTATTCAAACATTTATTTGCCTTGACTCAGGATGTTCAACGTTCCTTATTTTCAGACAGTCAGTTTCATATTTGGGATAATGCATTTGAATAAATCAATTTTTTTCTTACCTTAAAATTTGACTTTTTTTCCTGTGGGCTGTTAGGCTCGCGGGGGCTGAAAATGCTTCATTTTATTGCGTCATTTTTGGCGCTGACTTTTTTGGCGCAAAAAGTTTTTTCTGTTTCCGGCGTCATACGTGTCGCCGGAAGTTGCGTCATTTTTGACGTTTTTTTGGCGCCAAAAGTGTCGGCGTTCCGGATGTGGCGTCATTTTTGGCGCCAAAAGCATTTAGGCGCCAAATAATGTGGGCGTCTTTTTTGCCGCTAAAAATTATGGGCGTCACTTTTGTCTCCACATTATTTAAGTCTCATTATTTATTGCTTCTGGTTGCTAGAAGCTTGTTCACTGGCATTTTTTCCCATTCCTGAAACTGTCATTTAAGGAATTTGATCAATTTTGCTTTATATGTTGTTTTTTCTATTACATATTGCAAGATGTCCCAGATTGACACTGAGTTAGAAGATACTTCTGGAAAAACGCTGCCTGGTGCTGGATCTACCAAAGTTAAGTGTATCTGTTGTAAACTTGTGGTATCTGTTCCTCCAGCTGTTGTTTGTAATGAATGTCATGACAAACTTGTTAATGCAGATAATATTTCCTTTAGTAATGTTACATTACCTGTTGTGGTTCCATCAACATCTAATGCTCAGAGTGTTCCTGTTAACATAAGAGATTTTGTTTCTAAATCTATTAAGAAGGCTATGTCTGTTATTCCCCCTTCTAGTAAACGTAAAAGGTCTTTTAAAACTTCTCATTTTTCAGATGAATTTTTAAATGAACATCATCATTCTGATTCTGATAGTGGTTCCTCTGGTTCAGAGGATTCTGTCTCAGAGGTTGATGCTGATAAATCTTCATATTTATTCAAAATGGAATTTATTCGTTCTTTACTTAAAGAGGTCTTAATTGCATTAGAAATAGAGGATTCTGGTCCTCTTGATACTAAATCTAAACGTTTGAATAAGGTTTTTAAATCTCCTGTAGTTATTCCAGAAGTTTTTCCTGTCCCTGATGCTATTTCTGAAGTAATCTCCAGGGAATGGAATAATTTGGGTAATTCATTTACTCCTTCTAAACGTTTTAAGCAATTATATCCTGTGCCGTCTGACAGATTAGAATTTTGGGACAAAATCCCTAAGGTTGATGGGGCTGTCTCTACTCTTGCTAAACGTACTACTATTCCTACGGCAGATAGTACTTCCTTTAAGGATCCTTTAGATAGAAAGATTGAATCCTTTCTAAGAAAAGCTTACTTATGTTCAGGTAATCTTCTTAGACCTGCTATATCTTTAGCGGATGTGGCTGCAGCTTCAACTTTTTGGTTAGAAGCTTTAGCGCAACAAGTAACAGATCATAACTCTCATAGCATTGTTAATCTTCTTCAACATGCTAATAACTTTATTTGTGATGCCATCTTTGATATCATTAGAGTTGATGTCAGGTATATGTCTCTAGCTATTTTAGCTAGAAGAGCTTTATGGCTTAAAACTTGGAATGCTGATATGTCTTCTAAGTCAACTTTGCTTTCCCTTTCTTTCCAGGGTAATAAATTATTTGGTTCTCAGTTGGATTCTATTATCTCAACTGTTACTGGAGGGAAAGGAACTTTTTTACCACAGGATAGAAAATCTAAAGGTAAATTTAGATCTAATAATCGTTTTCGTTCCTTTCGTCACAATAAGGAACAAAAGCCTGATCCTTCGCCCTCAGGAGCGGTATCAGTTTGGAAACCATCTTCAGTCTGGAATAAGTCCAAGCCTTTTAGAAAACCAAAACCAGCTCCCAAGTCCACATGAAGGTGCGGCCCTCATTCCAGCCCAGCTGGTAGGGGGCAGATTAAGTTTTTTCAAACAAATTTGGATCAATTCAATTCACAATCTTTGGATTCAAAACATTGTTTCAGAAGGGTACAGAATTGGCTTCAAGATAAGGCCTCCTGCAAAGAGATTTTTTCTTTCCCGTGTCCCAGTAAATCCAGCAAAGGCTCAAGCATTTCTGAAATGTGTTTCAGATCTAGAGTTGGCTGGAGTAATTATGCCAGTTCCAGTTCTGGAACAGGGGCTGGGGTTTTATTCAAATCTCTTCATTGTACCAAAGAAGGAGAATTCCTTCAGACCAGTTCTGGATTTAAAAATATTGAATCGTGGGGGGCGGAGCCAACTGCCATAGAGGACAGACGTGTTTTAGGAGAGCTCCTGAAACCTATTTACTAATGCCCTTATGTTAACAGCTCTACAAAGCTTTATATCCTTTCTATCAAGCCTGTGAAATGGAAGAAACTACCATACACTTAGCTTCTATTCTAAGGGACCTCCTAGACAAGGCAGACACTCATTTCAGCAGCATAAGATCTGACATTGAGGTGCTGCGAGGCCAAGATGGCGCTACTCGCTTATTTAGATATGATACCCACGTGGCGGACCGATCTGAAAACCTGCTATCTACACAAGACCCATCTGAACCACCACAAGCAAAGCAGCCCAGACGGGATCCGACTATAGTGGTGTCTGATGCTGGGAGCGGTGATCTGACACCTGCAAGCTCAGCTGTTCCGGCCCAAGTAAAGTCTACTGTGCCGAGGCCAGAGGGATCCCTCAAGATTACAAGTATGCAGCGCTCACTGAGGCTGCCTCGGGGCCCCAAGCCGCACCTTCCAACTACTAAAGAGCGATACCTACCGCTAGCCCTGCCGGCATCTATAGAGACAACAGCCAGGCCTCCGGGTGGGAGGCGAAGACTTCACGGACTCTATGTGTCATTCTCTGCTGCCTCTTCCCCCGGAGGGACCTACGAGGGGGTCTCGGAGTGGGACGCAGGAGACCCATCCATAAAGCTTCTCAGGCGGGCATTAGAAATATCGGAGCTTGGAGACAAGATGCCCCTGGTCCTTTTTTTGCATGCCCTCTCCGGGAGCAGGTTTGGCCCTCAGCTTTCATGCTTCAAACCACGACTGGGCATAGGTTAAAACTGAGACAAACCGGAGGGCTATACTTGAAATTATGCAAGCGCTCTCCTGATCTGCCCTGGTCAGTCACCTAATTCACTAAATTCGTCCTGGATGTGAGCTGTTGACTACAATTTAGGCCAAGTAGACTACAGAATGTTCATCGGAATCCTTTCAGGACTGCAGTAATTAGCAGAAGCTATATGCTTTTACACACCTCCATAATTTACATAAGGTGTTATTCCTGACACTTAAATGTTTCACTGAACTTGCTATGTCTATGTGGGCCTGGGTTGTGGTTTTACTACTGCTCCTTGCTCCTTCATTTTATTCTAATCTCAATACGTGGCCCTTGTATTACCTAGCTACAGGCAATTTACTTTTTACTCATACTGGCTAAGGTTTGTTGCTTAATATACCTTTTTATTGCAGTCGCTGTCAGAAGGGATACAAATATTAGCGCCTTTATTATGGGCTGAGTCTCAATCTCCCATATATCTACTTTATATATTGGTGGTGGACATGTATTTAGTTTCTGTTATATGAATACATTCACCTCCATCCTCTTTTACTCCTGCAGCGTTACTAATTTAACTCTCAGTATTAAGCACTTGTTTATCTGACTGGGTCAGTTAACATACAGGCTTAGCTTGTATAGCATAATAATTATACTATATCCAGGTATGCTCCTTAACCTACATTAGTTATATTTACACACGGGTGTTACAGGGTGTTTTGTTATGCTAATTACTTAATAAGGCCATATTAGAGTAGTGACAATTTAGTTTTCACAGTTGAAAACATATTTCCACCTAGTATACTTCATTCCTAAATATTCAATAAATATTTTTGCCCTAATCTATCACCCAATACCACAGTTTACATGTACTCTGGGCTCTGAAAAATGCTACCCCTCTGATTGCACTAATGGGGATCATATGTGCACTAGGTTCATCTACATGTTATAGATTTTATCTGTCTGAGTGCTTGACAATTTAGCTAGTTTATGAACAAATGTATAATTCTTTTACTCATGTTTAATGTTTTATATGTAAGGGGACTCCTAATTATAAGTGGGGCTGCCTATATTATTGTTGATATTTATTAGTGACGCCCTGCAGCTTGTACAGACGATGCTCAAAGTTGCAAGTTATGGATAATGGCATACCCATTACGTAGTGTTAATCGGTTCCACAAAATGTCTGCCCTGCTGAGCTCCTTTCTTCCCTTTCCCGCCGGTATATCTTATCTGCGGGTCATATCCCTACTCCTTCTTCCCACATCGCTTATAGCTAGCATTTCCCCAGGAGAGGAGCTCTATCAGAAGTCTTTTATGCTTCATACTTTCCAGTTTACCCCTCTTTGCATTATCTTATTCCTGCATCTATACTCCTATATGATGCTACATAAAACAATGTACTCTACCTGTAAAAGAGAGGTTACATATATGACAAAAGTATGCTTAATTTTGTGTTTGGCTCACTTGCTGATTATATGTGAATTGCATTAGACTTTCCTATTAGTCACATAACTCTCCTCAGAGTTACTAGCTTTATTATATTGAACTTAAATATATTTTTATAGTTAAAATCAGAAATATGCTTGTGTACAAAAGTATGATAAAAGGTTTGAGCTGACAGTAAAGTTTTTCTGTATATTAGATAGATAGATGGGAAGCTAGTTGCGCTTAGCTTATAGTACTCTACATGCTATGAAACAGTCTGTAAAAGTGCATAGATTAAATGTTATCTCATTGCAAGAATAAGGTATGATGTATGAAACTAAAATTTATGGCTTCATTTTACAATGCGTCTCTTGCCCTGAAACTAAATGTTTGCTCCTCGCATGTTTAAAGTTAGAGTCATGTTTCCATATGCAATGAAACAGTCTGTAAAAGTCCATTGATTCGATGCTATTTCTTTGCAGAAATGAGTTCCCTATTTGAGTGGAGTCAGGCAGGAATTAAGCCTTTTATATGTACATGATCTTGCAATCAATATGGCAATATATCCTTTAGACATAATTGTGTACATCTCTTCAAACACAAGTAACACAAGTAGCACTATGAAAACTGCTGTTTTATAGCTCAGTTTATGTCTGTTTCCTTATTATTCATAAGGTGTTAATTCTGATACTTATGGCATTTCTGCTTCTGGGTAAGATGGAACCCCTGGAGGGAGATAATTGCATATAATTCTTGATTAAATTATCCTCCCAGACATGCATTTGGAGACATCAGTAAAGTTACAATTAGAATAATTCCCCTAGTATAGGCTACTACAGAAAATGTATTATTACATGTTTAATGTGTACATTATCCAATCCATATATAGACCCTGAGCCCACCCAATAGCTTATGCTTAATTACCAAGCTTATAGACTGATCTACTCGGTTAGTGATTACACTTTGTCAAACCTAGATATTGGAGGTTATATACCCCCACCCCCTGCAGTTACAGCTATATGCGCTTAACAAATATGTGTAACATAACGCCATTTTCTCTCACATGACTAATAATTTGTAGCTGGGTAACTAGATGTCTTAGCCCATTTACTTTGCTACATTACCAAGATTAATAGTCCCCTCCTAGTCTCCTACTATACTCCTATATTCTTATGGCTCCGCCCTCCACTCTCTCTCTCTCCCTAATATACATAGCGGTGCTTACCCGCTGAATATCCCCCTTCCCCCACTTATTATACACGTATTCATGCTCCTTTTGAAACTATTAAAGAACTAGATGTCTAGTCATCAGTTATCTATTATCTCCTATACTCTAGGTCCATTGGGCCTAAAACAAAGCTCCTTATAGGCCAACTATGCATGATATACTTTGAAGCTCCTAGCGAGCTAGACTCCTGACCATCAGATAGCTATTATTTTTCATATTTTTGGCCCATAGGGCCTGAATCTTTGTTTCTAACAGGTCAGCCACATGTGATATATTATTGAAAAATCGAGGTTTCATTAGCCTTTCACCAAGCTAGTGTATGATTTCCGAAATTTTTAGGGTAACTATGTTTGTGTTTTGTATTTTGTTCTTTTTGCAAAATGGTGTATTGTGTTTTATGTATGTTCTACGCAAAAACCTCAATAAAAAATTATTTAAAAAAAAAAAAATATATTGAATCGTTATGTAAGGATACCAACATTCAAGATGGTAACTATAAGGACTATTCTGTCTTTTGTTCAGCAAGGGCATTATATGTCCACAATAGATTTACAGGATGCATATCTGCATATTCCGATTCATCCAGATCACTATCAGTTTCTGAGATTCTCTTTCCTAGACAAGCATTACCAGTTTGTGGCTCTGCCGTTTGGCCTAGCAACAGCTCCAAGGATTTTTACAAAGGTTCTCGGTGCCCTTCTGTCTGTAATCAGAGAACAGGGTATTGTGGTATTTCCTTATTTGGACGATATCTTGCTACTTGCTCAGTCTTCACATTTAGCAGAATCTCATACGAATCGACTTGTGTTGTTTCTTCAAGATCATGGTTGGAGGATCAATTTACCGAAAAGTTCATTGATTCCTCAAACAAGGGTTACCTTTTTAGGTTTCCAGATAGATTCAGTGTCCATGACTCTGTCTCTGACAGACAAGAGACGTCTAAAATTGATCTCAGCTTGTCGAAACCTTCAATCACAATCATTCCCTTCGGTAGCCTTATGCATGGAAATTCTAGGTCTTATGACTGCTGCATCGGATGCGATCCCCTTTGCTCGTTTTCACATGCGACCTCTTCAGCTCTGTATGCTGAACCAGTGGTGCAGGGATTACACAAAGATATCTCAATTAATATCTTTAAAACCGATTGTACGACACTCTCTGACGTGGTGGACAGATCACCATCGTTTAGTTCAGGGGGCTTCTTTTGTTCTTCTGACCTGGACTGTAATTTCAACAGATGCAAGTCTGACAGGTTGGGGAGCTGTTTGGGGGTCTCTGACAGCACAAGGGGTTTGGGAATCTCAGGAGGTGAGATTACCAATCAATATTTTGGAACTCCGTGCAATTTTCAGAGCTCTTCAGTCTTGGCCTCTTCTAAAGAGAGAATCGTTCATTTGTTTTCAGACAGACAATGTCACAACTGTGGCATACATCAATCATCAAGGAGGGACTCACAGTCCTCTGGCCATGAAAGAAGTATCTCGAATTCTGGTATGGGCGGAATCCAGCTCCTGTCTAGTTTCTGCGGTTCATATCCCAGGTATAGACAATTGGGAAGCGGATTATCTCAGACGCCAAACGTTACATCCGGGCGAATGGTCTCTTCACCCAGAGGTATTTCTTCAGATTGTTCAAATATGGGGACTTCCAGAAATAGATCTGATGGCCTCTCATCTAAACAAGAAACTTCCCAGGTATCTGTCCAGATCCAGGGATCCTCAAGCGGAAGCAGTGGATGCATTGTCACTTCCTTGGAAGTATCATCCTGCCTATATCTTTCCGCCTCTAGTTCTTCTTCCAAGAGTAATCTCCAAGATTCTGAAGGAATGTTCGTTTGTTCTGCTGGTAGCTCCAGCATGGCCTCACAGGTTTTGGTATGCGGATCTTGTCCGGATGGCCTCTTGCCAACCGTGGACTCTTCCGTTAAGACCAGACCTTTTGTCGCAAGGTCCTTTTTTCCATCAGGATCTCAAATCCTTAAATTTAAAGGTATGGAGATTGAACGCTTGATTCTTAGTCAAAGAGGTTTCTCTGACTCTGTGATTAATACTATGTTAAAGGCTCGTAAATCCGTATCTAGGGAGATATATTATAGAGTCTGGAAGACTTATATTTCTTGGTGTCTTTCTCATCATTTTTCCTGGCATTCTTTTAGAATTCCGAGAATTTTTCAGTTCCTTCAGGATGGTTTGGATAAAGGTTTGTCTGCAAGTTCCTTGAAAGGACAAATCTCTGCTCTTTCTGTTCTTTTTCACAGAAAGATTGCTAATCTTCCTGATATTCATTGTTTTGTACAAGCTTTGGTTCGTATAAAACCTGTCATTAAGTCAATTTCTCCTCCTTGGAGTTTGAATTTGGTTCTGGGGGCTCTTCAAGCTCCTCCGTTTGAACCTATGCATTCATTAGACATTAAATTACTTTCTTGGAAAGTTTTGTTCCTTTTGGCCATCTCTTCTGCCAGAAGAGTTTCTGAATTATCTGCTCTTTCTTGTGAGTCTCCTTTTCTGATTTTTCATCAGGATAAGGCGGTGTTGCGAACTTCTTTTAAATTTTTACCTAAGGTTGTGAATTCTAACAACATTAGTAGAGAAATTGTGGTTCCTTCATTATGTCCTAATCCTAAGAATTCTAAGGAGAAATCATTGCATTCTTTGGATGTAGTTAGAGCTTTGAAATATTATGTTGAAGCTACTAAGAATTTACGAAAGACTTCTAGTCTATTTGTTATCTTTTCCGGTTCTAGGAAAGGTCAGAAGGCCTCTGCCATTTCTTTGGCATCTTGGTTGAAATCTTTAATTCATCATGCTTATGTCGAGTCGGGTAAAACTCCGCCTCAAAGGATTACAGCTCATTCTACTAGGTCAGTTTCTACTTCCTGGGCGTTTATGAATGAAGCTTCGGTTGATCAGATTTGCAAAGCAGCAACTTGGTCTTCTTTGCATACTTTTACTAAATTCTACCATTTGTGTGTGTTTTCTTCTTCTGAAGCAGTTTTTGGTAGAAAAGTACTTCAGGCAGCTGTTTCAGTTTGATTCTTCTGCTTATAATTTTAGTTTTTTTCATTATAAGATTTAAACTTTAGTTTGGGTGTGGATTATTTTCAGCGGAATTGGCTGTCTTTATTTTATCCCTCCCTTTCTAGTGACTCTTGCGTGGAAGATCCACATCTTGGGTAGTCATTATCCCATACGTCACTAGCTCATGGACTCATATTAGCAAGAGTCCATGAGGCCCACCCTTTTTGTGGTGGTTATGATTTTTTTGTATAAAGCACAATTATTCCAATTCCTTATTTTTTATGCTTTCGCACTTTTTTCTTATCACCCCACTTCTTGGCTATGCGTTAAACTGATTTGTGGGTGTGGTGAGGGGTGTATTTATAGGCATTTTGAGGTTTGGGAAACTTTGCCCCTCCTGGTAGGAATGTATATCCCATACGTCACTAGCTCATGGACTCTTGCTAATATGAAAGAAATTAATTTATCAGGTAAGTTCTTACATAAATTATGTTTTTCTTTGCATAAATGTTTCGTAGATGATCCATTTATATAGCCTATACGGCTTTTTTTTTTTTTTTTAAAAAAGTATAGTCTTGCTTATTTTTAAATATTATTGCGCTGATTTTTAGACTCCTAACCGAGCCCCAAAGTTTTAGGATAATACTGATGTATACCCACTTTAGCTTGCTCCTGTTTGTGTACAGAGTCTTTTCATATGCAGAGGAAGGGGAAGTGTCTGCTCTCTGTGCTATAGAACCACTTGCAGTGGGTGTTCCAGCTAACCTTTTCAACAGAGCTAAACTGGGAGCTTTTAAAGGGACAGTCTACACCATAATTTTTATTGTTTGAAAAGATAGATAATCCCTTTATTACCCATTCCCTAGTTTTGCATAACCAACACAGTTATATAAATACACTTTTTACCTCTGTGATTACCTTGTATCTAAGCCTCTCCAAACTGCCCCTTTATTTCAGTTCTTTTGACAGACTTGCATTTTAGCTAATCAGAGCTGGCTCACTGGAACTCCACATGCGTGTGCACATTGTTATCTATATAACAAACGTGAACTAACACCCTCTAGTGGTGAAAAACTGTCAAAATGCCCTGAGAGAAAAGGAGGCCTTCAAGGGCTTAGAAATTAGCATATGAACCGCCTAGATTTAGCTTTCAACTAAGAATACCAAGAAAACAAAGCAAAATTAGGGATAAAAGTAAATTGGAAAATTGTTTAAAATTACTTTCTCTATCTGAATCCTGAAAGTTTATTTTGGACTAGACTGTCCCTTTAAGTAAGTTTTTAAACGGTTTTATACTGGATTTTTAGATCAGTATCTATGCATATTATTCTTTATAGTAGTGTATATTACATGCAGTTAAATGCAAATTGGTGTATATTGTCCATTTAAGTCTTGTTCTGCTGATATCGTTTCTAAATCCAGGCTTTTATCTTTCTTTCAGAGAAAGATGTTGTTTGGTTTCTATTATTTCCACTGTGATGAAAGGTAAAGGAGCTTAGGACTAGAAGTCTAAGGGTAAATTTTAAACTTCAAATTGTTTTTTGTATCACAAATTATTTCCTGGGCAAAGGATGTCGAATTTCTGCT
The DNA here is from genome assembly GCF_027579735.1 of Bombina bombina. Taxonomy (NCBI): domain Eukaryota; kingdom Metazoa; phylum Chordata; class Amphibia; order Anura; family Bombinatoridae; genus Bombina; species Bombina bombina. The sequence continues at coordinate 114,472 of NW_026511549.1, forward strand.
ATTCAAATTTCTGGAGTGGACAACTGGGAAACAGTTTTTCTCAGTCGCTAATCCTTGCATCCAGGAGAGTGGTCTCTTCATCTGGATGTTTTCATTTAGATAGTGGATCTTTGAGGTCTCACAGAGTTTGATCTGATGGTCGCTTGTTTGAATCTCTAACTTTACAGGTATTGTACAAGGTCCATGGATCCTCAAGCAATGTTTGTGGGTGCTCAGGTAGTTCCATGATCATCTCAACTTGCTTTTGTTTTTTCCACTTCTGTTTTTTCCTATCAGGTTAATTGCCAAGATTAAACAGGAGGGAGCATCGGTGATTCTTAGTGCTCCAGCTTGGTGTCCCAGAGTTAGGTATGCTGATCTAGTTCAGATGTCCAGTTGTCCTCTTTGGTCTCTTCCTTTGTATCCAGTCCTTCTGTCACAATGTCTCAAATATCTAGGCTTAATGGCATGGAGATTGAATGAATAGTTTTTTAGCAGAGAGGATTCTCTGATTCTGATATTGAGACTCTGATACAAGCTTGTAAGCCTGTGTACAGGAAGATTTATTATAAGGTTTGGAGGATTTTTTTTGGTGTAAGGTTTATGTTTTTTCTGGCATTCTTTTAGAATTCCTAGGATTTTGCCGTTTTTGCCAGTTGGTTTGGATAAGGGTTTGGATATCAGATTTCAGCTCTTTTAGTTTTTTTCTCTAGAAGATTGATAATCTTCCAGATATTTATAGTTTTTTTCAGGCTAGAGTTAAGCATTTTCTATAATCTATTTTCTCCTCTTAGAAGGCTTTATAAGTTCCTTCTGTTGAGCCTATGCATAAGGTTTTCTTTCTTTCGCCTTTGTCTTTTGTAAGAAGAGCTTCTGAGTTATCTCCTTATCTTATTTTTTTAAGTATAAGACAATTTTTAGGACTAAATTAGTTTTCTTGCCTATGGTTGTATCTTCTGATAATATAAGTCAGGAAATTGTTGTCCCCTCTTTGTGTCCTAATCCATAAAATTCTTTAGTTTTTTTTGCATATCTTAGATGTTAGAGCGTTAGTATTTTGTTGATGCTACTATAGTTTTTTAGACAAACTTCTAGTTTCTTTGTGCTCTTTTCTGGTTTCAGTTGACCAAATTTGCAAGACAGCGACTTGGTCTTCTTTGCATACTTTTACTCATTCTACCATTTTGATGTTTTTGCTTCTTCTGAGGTGGCCTTTGGTAGGAAAGTCCTTCAGGCAGTTGTCTCAGGATGAGTTGGTTGTTTTTTAATTGCATTGTTTTGCCCCTGTTTGGGTTCTTTGGGGTTGTGGATTTAGTTTATAAGTAAAAAAAGATGTTTTTTTAAATCCCACCCCTTATGTTTCAATAATTGTGGACTCAATAGCTTGTGTATTAGTTCCCAGGAGAAATGGATCATGGAATCTCACCACCTTTATGAAAGAAAACATAATTTATGCTTACCTGATAAATTAATTTCTTTCAGGGTGGTGAGAGTCTACAAGACCCCACCCTTTTGGGGGGTTTTCTGGTGTTGTTTTTATTTATTCATTATTGTCAGGTATTTGTAGAGCACATCTTTTTCCCTGCTCCTTTTATGTTTCTTTTTTCTATTCCTACCTCTTTTGCTTGGCTATACGTTTCACTGAGGTCCCAGTGAGGTGGGAGGGGTTTTATAGAGCTCTTGGGGTTTTGGAATCTTTGCCTCCTCCTAGTGGTAGGGAAGAGTAATTCCCAGGAGAAATGGATCGTGGACTCTCACCACCAATAAACAAATTAATTTATCAGGCAAGCATAAATTATGTTTTTTAAAATTGAATTTCAGAATTTAAACATGTATTCAGATTATTTGGCAAATTGGCATATTGTATACACGTGTAAACCCACACACCCACGTAAATACGCATATAAACAATTAAAGAGACAGTCTACACCAGAATTGTCATTGTTTTAAAAGATAGATAATTCCTTTATTACCCATTCCCTAGTTTTGCATAACCAACACAGTTATATTAATGCACTTTTTACCTCTGTGATTACCTTGTATCTAAGCTTCTACAAACTGCCCCCTTATTTCAGTTCTTTTGACAGACTCGCATTTTAGCCAATCAGTGCTGACTCCTATGTAATTCCGCGTGCGTGAGCACAGTGTTATCTATATGAACCTCCTAGGTTTAGCTTTCAACTAAGAATACCAACAGAACAAAGCAAAATTGGTAATAAAAGTAAATTTGAACATTGTTTAAAATTACATGCCCTATCTGAATAATGAAAGTTTATTTTGGACTACACTGTCCCTTTAAATACACACATACATAAAATAATTTCATGCAGAGGTCAAGTGTTTTTACATCAGAACTCAGTCTGCCTCATCCCAGCTTGGGAATGGGATGGGATGAGGCTTTTTGGGAAAGGGTTATCCACTTAACTGTCAGGCAGACCCTTGTGTGCACTATGCAGTGTACTTACTTTTCACTCCCATGGTGGCCACTGGGTATAGAAGGCTATATATATATATATATATATATATATATATATATATATATATATATATATAAAAGTGTTTAGTGATCTCCAATAGCTAAACTTTGTAATACATTTTTTCTAAATCCGGACTTGCTCATGCAAGCATGCGCCTAGATTTAGAGTTTTGCGGCCAAAGGGGTGCGTTAGCTACGCGTGTTTTTTTGCTAGCGCTGCTTCTAAACAACGCTGGTATTTAGAGTTCTCTGAAGGGCTGCGTTAGGCTCCAAAAAGGGAGCGTAAAGGCATATTTACCGCCACTTCAACTCTCAATACCAGCGTTGTTTACGGTAGCGGCTAGCTGGAAAAACGTGCTTGTGCACGATATCCCCATAGGAAACAATGGGGCAGTTTGGGCTGAAAAAAAACCTAACACCTGCAAAAAAGCAGCGTTAAGCTCCTAACGCAGCCCCATTGTTTCCTATGGGGAAACAGTTTCTAAGTCTGCACCTAACACCCTAACATGAACCCTGAGTCTAAACACCCCTAACCTTACACTTATTAACCCCTAATCTGTCGCCCCCGCTATCGCTGACACCTGCATTATATTATTAACCCCTAATCTGCCGCTCCGTACACCGCCGCAACCTACATTATACCTATGTACCCCTAATCTGCTGCCCCTAACATCGCCGACACCTATATTATATTTATTAACCCCTAATCTGCCGCCCCCAACGTCGCCGCTACCTACCTACACTTATTAACCCCTAATCTGCCGACCGGACCTTGCCGCCACTATAATAAATGTTTTAACCCCTAAACCGCCGCACTCCCGCCTCGCAAACCCTAGAATAAATAGTATTAACCCCTAATCTGCCCCCCCAACGTCGCCGCTACCTACCTACACTTATTAACCCCTAATCTGCCGACCGGACCTCGCCGCTACTCTAATAAATGTATTAACCCCTAAAGCTAAGTCTAACCCTAACCCCCCCTAAATTAAATATAATTTTAATCTAACGAAATAAATTAAATATTATTAACTAAAGTCTTCCTATTTAAAGCTAAATACTTACCTGTAAAATAAACCCTAATATAGCTACAATATAACAAATAATTATATTGTAGCTATTTTAGGATTTATATTTATTTTACAGGGAACTTTGTATTTATTTTAACTAGGTACAATAGCTATTAAATAGTTATTTACTATTTAATAGCTACCTAGTTAAAATAATTACAAAATTACCTGTAAAATAAATCCTAACCTAAGTTACAATTAAACCTAACACTACACTATCAATAAATAAATTAAATCAATTAACTACAAGTACCTACAATTAAATAAACTAAACTAAATTACAAAAAAAAAAAACACTAAATTACAAAAAATAAAAAAAGATTACAAGAATTTTAAGCTAATTACACCTACTCTAAGCCCCCTAATAAAATAACAAAGCCCCCCAAAATAAAAAAATTCCCTACCCTAATCTAAATTAAAATAGTTAACAGCTCTATTACCTTACCAGCCCTTAAAAGGGCTTTTTGCGGGGCATGCCCCAAAGAAATCAGCTCTTTTGCATGTAAAAAAACAACAATACCACCCCCCAACATTACAACCCACCACCCACATACCCCTACTCTAACCCAAACCCCCCTTAAATAAACCTAACACTACCCCCCTGAAGATCTCCCTACCTTGAGTCGTCTTCACCCAACCGGGCCGAACTCTTCATCCGATGGACCAAAAGAAGACATCCGGAGCGGCAGAAGTCTTCATCCTATCCGGGCAGAAGAGGACATCCGGACCGGCAGACATCTTCATCCAAGCGGCATCTTTTATCTTCATCCATCCGACGAGGAGCGGCTCCATCTTCAAGACCTCCGGCGCGGAACATCCTTCTTCAACGACGACTACCCGACGAATGAAGGTTCCTTTAAGTGATGTCATCCAAGATGGCGTCCCTCGAATTCCAATTGGCTGATAGGATTCTATCAGCCAATCGGAATTAAGGTAGGAAAAATCTGATTGGCTGATTGAATCAGCCAATCAGATTTAAGTTCAATCTGATTGGCTGATCCAATCAGCCAATCAGATTGAGCTTGCATTCTATTGGCTGATCGGAACAGCCAATCAGATTTTTCCTACCTTAATTCTGATTGGCTGATAGAATCCTATCAGCCAATCGGAATTCGAGGAACAGCCAATAGAATGCGAGTTCAATCTGATTGGCTGATTGGATCAGCCAATCGGATTGAACTTGAATCTGGCTGATTCAATCAGCCAATCAGATTTTTCCTACCTTAATTCCGATTGGCTGATAGAATCCTATCAGCCAATCGGAATTCGAGGAACACCATCTTGGATGACGTCACTTAAAGTGAAGGTAAAGTTTGCAAGGTTCGATAATTTTAAATGTAAATAGCTATAAAATAAAGGGTACTTTAAGTCATCACTTTTGTTATTTCTAAATATTTACAGAGTTATCACCTTTTTTCTGTCCAATTCGAAGCGTTAGATAAACAGCCCGTTTTTTGGGGGGTGGTTTTGCAGTCTGGTCACGTTCTTAAATTAGCCAATAGTACGTCTGGCCGTTAGGCAGCCGTCATTTGACGTCACAAACTTGCTTGCCGTTCTGCGCATGCGTTGGCTAACTTGCTCTCCCTTCCAAGCCGTGCTCGTTCAAGATTAGCGCATGCACAATTCCTCCTTATAAGTGGAAATCTTGTGAAATCTTGACGCCTGCGCTTTAGGTAACAAATTATTTGAGTCACGCAGGCGCAATTAGAATGTACGGCGAGGTGTGCACATGCGCAACTTGTCTGGCTATCGGGAATGCGCTTTTCCAGTACGTGTAGAGCGGGTGGGACCGCTCTGTACGTAATACAGTCAAAAACCCGGAAAAACATGGAGGGAGGCGCGAAGACCGGCCGAGAACATAGATAAAAAATGTTTGTTATACAATCATATATATACTAATATTTTTTTAAAAATTAGCGATCTTACTATATAGTAGATGGGTAACCTAATACAGCTTACAAAAACTGAAAACTTTACCTTCACTTTAAAGGAACCTTCATTCGTCGGGTAGTCATCGTTGAAGATGGATGTTCCGCCTCGGAGGTCTTGAAGATGGAGCCGCTCCTCGTCGGATGGATGAAGATAGAAGATGCCGCTTGGATGAAGATGTCTGCCGGTCCGGATGTCCTCTTCTGCCCAGATAGGATGAAGACTTCTGCCGCTCCGGATGTCTTCTTTTGGTCCATCGGATGAAGAGTTCGGCCCGGTTGGGTGAAGACGACTCAACGTAGGGAGATCTTCAGGGGGGTAGTGTTAGGTTTATTTAAGGGAGGTTTGGGTTAGAGTAGGGGTATGTGGGTGGTGGGTTGTAATGTTGGGGGGTGGTATTGTGTTTTTTTTACAGGTAAAAGAGCTGATTTCTTTGGGGCATGCCCCGCAAAAAGCCCTTTTAAGGGCTGGTAAGGTAATAGAGCTGTTAACTATTTTAATTTAGATTAGGGTAGGGAATTTTTTTATTTTGGGGGGCTTTGTTATTTTATTAGGGGGCTTAGAGTAGGTGTAATTAGCTTAAAATTCTTGTAATTTTTTTTTTTTTTGTAATTTAGTGTTTTTTTTTTGTAGTTTAGTTTATTTAATTGTAGGTACTTGTAGTTAATTGATTTAATTTATTTATTGATAGTGTAGTGTTAGGTTTAATTGTAACTTTGGTTAGGATTTATTTTACAGGTAATTTTGTAATTATTTTAACTAGGTAGCTATTAAATAGTAAATAACTATTTAATAGCTATTGTACCTAGTTAAAATAAATACAAAGTTGCCTGTAAAATAAATATAAATCCTAAAATAGCTACAATATAATTATTCGTTATATTGTAGCTATATTAGGGTTTATTTTACAGGTAAGTATTTCGTTTTAAATAGGAAGACTTTAGTTAATAATATTTAATTTATTTTGTTAGAATAAAATGATATTTAATTTAGGGGGGTGTTAGGGTTAGGGTTAGACTTAGCTTTAGGGGTTAATACATTTATTAGAGTAGCGGCGAGGTCCGGTCGGCAGATTAGGGGTTAATACTTGAAGTTAGGTGTCGGCGATGTTAGGGAGGGCAGATTAGGGGTTAATAATATTTATTATAGGGTTTTTGAGGCGGGAGTTAGGCAGTTTAGGGGTTAATACATTTATTAGAGTAGCGGCGAGGTCCGGTCGGCAGATTAGGGGTTAATACTTGAAGTTAGGTGTCGGCAATGTTAGGGAGGGCAGATTAGGGGTTAATAATATTTATTATAGGGTTTTTGAGGCGGGAGTGAGGCAGTTTAGGGGTTAATACATTTATTAGAGTAGCGGCGAGGTCCGGTCGGCAGATTAGGGGTTAATAAGTGTAGGTAGGTAGCGGCGACATTGGGGGGGCAGATTAGGGGTTAATAAATATTATGTAGGTGTCGGCGATGTTAGGGGCAGCAGATTAGGGGTACATAGGGATAATGTAGGTGGCCGCAGTGTGCGGTCGGCAGATTAGGGGTTAAACATTTTTATTAGAGTGGCGGCGATGTGGGGGGACCTCGGTTTAGGTGTACATAGGTAGTTTATGGGTGTTAGTGTACTTTAGAGCACAGTAGTTAAGAGCTTTATAAACCAGCGTTAGCCCAGAAAGCTCTTAACTACTGACTTTTTTCTGCGGCTGGAGTCTTGTCGGTAGAGGCTCTACCGCTCACTTCAGCCAAGACTCTAAATACCGGCATTAGGAAGATCCCATTGAGAACATAGGCTACGCAATTAGCGTAAGGGGATCTGCGGTATGGAAAAGTCGCGGCTTGGAAGTGAGCGTTAGACCCTTTCCTGGCTGACTCTAAATACCAGCAGGCGGTAAAAAGCAGCGTTAGGACCCCTTAACGCTGCTTTTGACAGCTAACGCAGAACTCTAAATCTAGGCAATGTTTTCTACATGAAGCACTAGCTGGTATGCAGAAAATACTTGATCAAAATGCAATCACATATTTCATTATTATTATTATTGTTTATTTTTAAAGGGCCACAAAACTCTGTAGTACTAGGTAACTAATATGAGTACATAATAAAACTGATTCATGGTTAAAAAAAAGGTTTTAATTTGATGCCATGTTATCCTTCCCGGCTATAGGAACACAGAAAAATCACATAACATTCTTGTTATCTGCTGGTCAACTTTTAGAGATTTTCTGGTAAAACACAATGTACCTTTTGGGCATAACTAATCTAGGCCCCTATATGCTAGGGTTTCTAGGGGAAAAAACTTCAGTAACACTAATTAGTGAAATGTAAATGATATCTCTGTATAAGTACTCATGGTTGAGTAAATGGGCTTCATTTATTAAGCAGCGGATGCTGCTTCGGAGGCCCATTGTTTCAGACTCGCTTGAAATGGAAGTTAAAGGGACATAAAACAAGTTGGGATAGAGACAAAATATAATAATATGTACTTTAATTACTTTACCTCGCCATTAACCCTTTCTTTTTAGTTTCTGAATTGTAAAGCTCTAACTCCCACCACACAATTCCTTTTATGGCTGTATCTATATCTGCTGTTCTTTTGGTAGAATGCAAAAGTGCACAGGGATTATCTGCTGGAGCATGCCTAGAAGCTGTGAACTCAGTTGAAATACAATGCCTTTGTCTAAACACTGATAAGAGGGGTGGAGTTAGCTGCTCCTGGCAGTTTAGCTATGTAATTCATTTTGCTTATTTTTGAAAATTATTTTAAAATACTTGCCAACAATTTTTAAACATTTTTTAATGCAAATTATTTTAATTTAATTAGCCCTTTTAGGATATGCACAGATCTCAACCTGTTTTATGGTACTCTAAGAAGCAGCAGTCGTAGGTGTAGGATTGAATTAATCTGGATTGGGGATGATTGACAGCCCCTGATTGACAGCACATGATAAATCAAGCCCAATGGCTCATTTACTATAATTTAGTTTTATTTGTGTTATTTGCAAGATAGGTTAATAAAACTGGTGGTCCTGAGGAGTGAAGTGTAAATAACTGAAGATGCTGTATTCAGGTTTTAAACTCCATGAAATTACAAAATGGCTGTAGTAATGTGTGCACAGATCTTTGAGTCACAAAAGTAAGACTGTCAATCAATTTTCCTATATACAGTATATTCCATCTCATTTGTTGTTCTTGGTCTCCAATATTCAAAAGTTGTATCTCTTTCAAAGATCAGTGCTGCTAGTTTTCCAGTGACAGTATAACATAATTAAAAAATAATTGCACACAAAATCAGTGTTATGCTTTCAAGCACTGTGGTTAAAAGTTCAGGTAAAATATAAGGTATTTTTTATAACACTCTTATTTGTTAATTCATAAAATATATTTAAAATTGATTAATGATCAAGAATCCGAGGCTGGAAAACTGTAGTTTGAAATAACTGCTGTAAAATTGTATCTTGTTACTAACTGTGGATTAAAATGTTCATTTTTTTATTCTAGATGTTGTTTCAGACATTTATGAAAATTCTTGGCTTGAAGAGCAAAGAGAGGCAGGTTTGTGCAACTTTCTAGGAAATATACACAGGTCACAAACCATGGGCGCGATCCGATATATGGCGTAGTTTTCGGCGCAAGCAAGGGAACCCGCGCCACCCGTAGTTTCACCTCGCACATCGGGGTATCCAATATACCCCGCTGGCAGTTGCTAAAGTGCCGTAAGTCGAACAAACTAGCGATGTCCAGAAATAAGTGTAAGTACACATTTCTGGAGTCGCCAGTGACTTACGGCACTTTAGAAACTGCCTGCGCCTACAACAACTTACTAAAATATGAAATCTCCCGTAACTGTCTAACACGCCTCCCAAACATCATCCCAACACGTATACCCCTATATCCGCAATCCCCCCTCTCACTCCTAATAATAAATGTATTAACCCCTAGACCGACAACCCCCCACAACGCAATAAGCCTAATTATTAACCCCTAAACCGCCATATCCCGCACCACAATAAACCTATCCTATTATTAACCCTTAAACCGCCGCTCCCGGAGCCCACCGCCACCTACATTATATGTATTAACCCCTAAACTGCCACTCCCGGACCCCGCTGCACCTAAATATAGTGTTTAACCCCTAAACCGCCGCTCCCGGACCTCGCCGTCACTAAATAAAGTGTTTAACCCCTAAACCGCCGCTCCCGGACCCCGCCGCCACCTACATTAAATGTATTACCCTCTAATCTGACCCCCCTACACCGCCGCCACCTACATTAAATGTATTACCCACTAATTTGACCCCCTACACTGCCGCCACCTACATTAAATATATTAACCCCTAATCTGATCCCCCTACACTGCCGCCACCTACATTAAATATATTAACCCCTAATCTGATCCCCCTACACCGCCGCCACCTACATTAAATATATTACCCCCTAAACCTAAATCTAACCCTAACAAACCCCTAACTTAATTATTATTTAAATAAAACATAATTTATGTAAGAACTTACCTGATAAATTCATTTCTTTCATATTAGCAAGAGTCCATGAGCTAGTGACGTATGGGATATACATTCCTACCAGGAGGGGCAAAGTTTCCCAAACCTTAAAATGCCTATAAATACACCCCTCACCACACCCACAATTCAGTTTAACGAATAGCCAAGAAGTGGGGTGATAAGAAAGGAGCGAAAGCATAAAAAAAAAAAAAGGAATTGGAATAATTGTGCTTTATACAAAAAAATCATAACCACCACAAAAAAGGGTGGGCCTCATGGACTCTTGCTAATATGAAAGAAATGAATTTATCAGGTAAGTTCTTACATAAATTATGTTTTCTTTCATGTAATTAGCAAGAGTCCATGAGCTAGTGACGTATGGGATAGCAGATACCCAAGATGTGGAGCTTCCACGCAAGAGTCACTAGAGAGGGAGGGATAAAATAAAGACAGCCAATTCCGCTGAAAAATTAATCCACTACCAAAATCAAAAAGTTTCAATTTTTATAATGAAAAAAACTGAAATTATAAGCAGTAGAATCAAACTGAAACAGCTGCCTGAAGTACCATTCTACCAAAACTACTTCTAAAGAAGAGAAAACAACAAAAAGGTAGAATATAGAAAAAAGATGCAAAAGAAGACCAAGTCATTACTTTGCAAATCTGATCAACAGAAGCTTCATTCTTAAAAAGCCCAGGAAGTAAAAACTTACCTAGTAGAATGAGCCGTAATCCTCCGAGACGGGAATCCACCCGACTCCAAATAAGCATGATGAATCAAAAGTTTAACCAAGATGCCAAATAAATGGCAGAAGCCTTTTGACCTTCCTAAAACCAGAAAAGATAACAAAATAGACTAGAAGTCTATCTGAAATCTGAATAGCTTCAACATAGGATTTAAAACTCTTACCATATCCAAAGAATGTAAGAATCTGACCAAAGAAGTTTTAGGAAAACAATAATTCCTCCCTAATGTTGTTAGAATTTATAAATTTAGGTAAAAATTTAGGTAAAAATTTAAATGAGGACAGCAAAAACCACCTTACCATGAAAGTAATTAAAGTCCAGAGCAAGCATATGCTCAAATGGAAGAGCCTGAAAAGCCTTCAGAACCAAATTAAGACTCCAAGAAAGAGAAATTGGCTTAATGACAGGTTTGATACGAATCAAAACCTGAACAAAATGATGAATATCAGAAAGCAACACTGCCTTATTCTGATAAAAAATCAGAAAAAGAATTTCACAAGAAAGAGCAGACAACTCAGAAACTCTTCTAGCAGAAGAGATAGCCAAAAGGAACAATACTTTCCAAGAAAGTAATTTATGTTCAGAAAATGCATAGGGTCAAACGGAGGAGCCTAAAAAGCCCTCAGCACCAAATTGAGAAAAATACTAAGAAATGTAGGTCTTCCAAACTCGATAATAAATCTTTCTAAAGACAGATTTACGAGCCTGAAACACAGTATTAATCAATAAGTCAGAGAAACCTCTATGACTAAAAAACAAACGTTCAATCTCCATCCCTTCAAATTTAATGATTTGAGATCTTGATGGAAAAATAAGCCTTAAGAAAGAAGGTCTGGTCTTAACGGAAGTGTCCAAGGTTGGCAACTGGCCATCCGAATACCAAAACCTGAGAGGCCATGCTGGAGCCACCAGCAGTACAAACAAACACTCCATTAGAATTTTGGAAATTACTTTTGGAAAAAGAACTAGAGGCGGAAAGATGTAGGCAAAATGATAATCCCAAGGAAATATCAATGCATACACTACTTCCGCCTGAAGATCCCCGGACCTGAATAGGCCCCTGGGAAGTTCTTATTCAGATGAGATGCCAACAGATCTAATTCTGGAAACTCTTACATCTGAAAAACGAAAAACATATCTGGGTAAGAGAGACTATTCTCCCGGAAGTAAAGCTTGATTAACAGAGATAATCCGCTTCCCAAATGTCTATACCTGGGGAAAAAAACACAGAATTTAGATAGGAGCTGGATTTAGCCCAAGCAAATATCCGAGATACTTCTGTCCCAGCCTAAGGACTGATAGTCCCACCCTGATGATTGACATACACCACAGTTGTGACATTGTCTGAAAAACAATAAACATCTCTTCTTCAAAAGAAACTAACTGAAGAACTCTGAGAAAGCACAGAGTTCTAAAAATAACAAATGGTAATCTCGCCTCCTGAGATTTCCAAACCCCTTGTGCTGACAGAGATCCTCAGACAGCCTCCCAACCAAAAAGACTCACATCTGTAAAGATCATGGCCCAGGTTGAAAGAAACAAAGAAACCTGTAGAACTAAATGATGGTGATCTTTTTTTTTTTTTTTTTAAATATTTATTTTGTGAAAAAGACAGCAATGTGACAACAAATACCAAGTAAATGTCTTAACAATTAGGCATTGAGAAATAGATTACAAATAATCTGAAAACACAAGGATTAGATTTGCCTTCAATTTTGGCACAAAAAAAAAAAAAAAAAGAAAACAGACATATGTTTATAATTACACAATACATTGCTGAATTTTGACTTTTTATCATAGCATATAAAAAAAAAAGCAAAAAAAAAAGAGAAACGACAAAGTAAAACAAAACACGGAGAGAAAAAAAAAAAAAAAAAAAGGTAACAAGACCCCGTCTCCTCTCCGACACCCCTACGCCACCTAACTACGTGAGATCGTAGTCACCATTGGCAATAGCTGTTTCCATATAGATAGTACCCCTAAAGGGGGCAGTTATTTGTTTTTGAATTTCTATGGGGAAGCTGATAATGATGTTTTTCCATTTATGGAAAAATAACTTAATTTTGTATTCTGAGTCTATTGACGTGTCCATTTGTTCTAGTACTAATTGGTTTTTAAGTTTTTGTATAAATTCCTTCAGACTTGGGGCTTTCTGCGCCTTCCAATATTTTAATATCATAAGTCTTCCCGTGATGATTAGGGTATTTAATTGGCGGATGTTTTTATATATTGACTCCTCTTGACTTAGTAGGAAAAAGATGTGCTTAACCTTGAACTGTATATTGCATTTGTTAATTTTACACGCCCAATTTATAACTTTATACCAGAATTTTTTAATTTTTCTACAACTCCAAAAACAATGTTCTAGGTCTGCGTTTGTAGATTTACATTTCTGGCAGCATGTTGAAGTTTTATCCCATCTGGCCTTTATTTGTGGGGTGATATATGTTCTATTTATAATTTTTGTGTGTGATTCTCTCCAGGAAGTGGCAATTGTAGTTTTTATTATTATTATTATTATCATTTATTTATAAAGCGCCAACAGATTACGTAGCGCTATACAAAGAATAAAAAAAAACATTACAGGGATACAGTAATACACAAACAAGTACAGTAGGGGTAAATAACAGTTGTAGGTGTGATAATTCAGTTATACAAAAGGAGATAAATGCCCTGCCCTTGAGCACAATCAGTAGTAGTTCACTTTAAATACAAAGTGGCCTGCAGGTAGAAAGGCTCTCAAGCTTACAATCTAAAGGAGAGGGAATGGACACAGAAGGTAAGGGATAAAAAAATGTCTGATATAAGGCTGAGTGAACTGAGAGTGAGTGATGACATGGGGGGGGGAGTGTGTGGTGACTGAGCAAGTGAGATTTGGAAAAGTGTAAAAGAATGTGGTAAAATGTCAGTACAAAGGCTGTGAGTCTGAAGTGGTTTCTCTATCCTGGATTATTAGTGACAGCTGCACATGATTACTGTTAGGTGTGGTATATATTAAGGTAAACAATAGGGTGGGTGGTGGCTGGGAAGGATTGGTGGGTTTGTGCTTGCAAATCTGGAGTCTGAGGTTAGGTGTGAGGCTTGTAAAATGTCTTTGCAAATCTGGAGTCTGAGGTTAGGTGTGAGGCTGTGGAAAGAGAGAGGAGTGTAAACATGGGAGGAGGGGTCTGAGACACAGCAGAGGGGGAGAAGAAGTTTGGAAACAAAGATTGGAGACAAAGATTGGAATATTACAATGAGATTTAAAAATAATTCCATCATAGCCCAACAGAAATAAGGAATAATTGCACTCAGTATCTTGATTGGAGAGAGGCCAGTCAGGTGAATTACCTTGTAAAATGTCTTTGCAAATCTGGAGTCTGAGGATAGGTGTGAGGCTTGTAAAATGTCTTTGCAAATCTGGAGTCTGAGGTTAGGTGTGAGGCTTGTAAAATGTCTTTGCAAATCTGGAGTCTGAGGATAGGTGTGAGGCTTGTAAAATGTCTTTGCAAATCTGGAGTCTGAGGTTAGGTGTGAGGCTTGTAAAATGTCTTTGCAAATCTGGAGTCTGAGGATAGGTGTGAGGCTTGTAAAATGTCTTTGCAAATCTGGAGTCTGAGGTTAGGTGTGAGGAATGAGATTTAAAAATAATTCCATCGTAGCCCAACAGAAATAAGGAATAATTGCACTCAGTATCTTGATTGGAGAGAGGCCAGTCAGGTGAATTGTAGGCTTGTAAAATGTCTTTGCAAATCTGGAGTCTGAGGATAGGTGTGAGGCTTGTAAAATGTCTTTGCAAATCTGGAGTCTGAGGTTAGGTGTGAGGCTTGTAAAATGTCTTTGCAAATCTGGAGTCTGAGGATAGGTGTGAGGCTTGTAAAATGTCTTTGCAAATCTGGAGTCTGAGGTTAGGTGTGAGGCTTGTAAAATGTCTTTGCAAATCTGGAGTCTGAGGTTAGGTGTGAGGCTTGTAAAATGTCTTTGCAAATCTGGAGTCTGAGGTTAGGTGTGAGGCTTGTAAAATGTCTTTGCAAATCTGGAGTCTGAGGATAGGTGTGAGGCTTGTAAAATGTCTTTGCAAATCTGGAGTCTGAGGTTAGGTGTGAGGCTTGTAAAATGTCTTTGCAAATCTGGAGTCTGAGGATAGGTGTGAGGCTTGTAAAATGTCTTTGCAAATCTGGAGTCTGAGGATAGGTGTGAGGCTTGTAAAATGTCTTTGCAAATCTGGAGTCTGAGGTTAGTAGTTCTATCAACCCGGTTAAAACTTGTTTGGATTTGCTCTGTTGTAGTCTGCCATATGTCTGCTAGTCTTTGCAAATTATTCTGCCCGTGGATGTTGTTAATAAGTTTATATAAAGTTGAAATATTGTACTTCTCTGCCCGGAAAAGAGTTATGGCAGGTTCTATTTTATCCCAGTTCTCTATTTCTACACTATTCTGCAGTATACCTTGTAAATAATGTCGGCATTGTAGAAATGCATAAAATTCCTTATTTGTTATCTCAAAATCTTGTTGGATTTGGGCAAAGGATTTACATACTCCTAATTCACTATCTAATAGTTGTATAACCTTATTAAGCCCTTTCGATGCCCAATTTTTAAAAATCTTTGAGTTTATTCCTGGTGTAAAATTAGGATTATCTTGAATAGGTAGGTATTTGGAGTATGGTATTGCCATGTTTAGCTGTTTAAGTATCCTTTGCCATGTTTTAATCACCATCTGTATGACGGGGAATCCTTTAATCTTAAATGGGCATTTGTCAAGGGGAGTGTGTAGTAAGGCGGTAAGCGAGTATGGGTATAACAAGGATTCTTCAGTATGTAAAGCTGTGTAATAGTCCGCACCCGTTAGCCAGTCCAGAGCTATCTTTCCGATACAACTTATATTGTAAATCTCTATGTCTGGTAATGCAAAACCTCCCTCTCTTCTGGGTAATGAGAGCTTTTTATATGCTATTGCCCTTCTTTTCTTGTCCCATAAAAACTGTAAGCAGGCTTGTTTAAATGCCTTAAGGTCCTGTTTTTTTATCAAGATCGGTAAGTTTTGCATTAAGTATAATAGTTTAGGGAACAATAACATTTTTATTAGGTTTATTTTACCAGTTAGGGTAAGTTTAAATTTTGCCCATTTTTCCAGGTCATGTTTTATTTTCAAGAAGATTAGGGGGTAGTTAAGGTCGTACCACTCTCTAAAGTTGATCGATAATTTAATACCCAAGTACACAAAAAAGTCTTTTGCTTCCTTGAAAGGGAAGGATTGTGCAGATTTTATATTTTTATGTAACCAATAAATTTCTGACTTTGAAGAATTAATTTTATAGCCTGTAAAGGCACTGAAATCTTGAAGCATTTGTATTAAAAGTGGAACATTTTTTCTGGTGTTGGAGGTTAATACTAGTAAGTCGTCAGCGTATAGTAATATTGTTGCTCTCCTTTTACCTATCCTAATCCCGTCTAATTCTTTCCTAAGTTGTGTGGCCAAGGGTTCTAGGGCAAGGTTAAATAGGTAAGGGGACAATGGGCATCCCTGTCTAACTCCCTTTTGTATAGTGAAGTATTTTGACGGGGTGTCATTTACAATGACGGCAGCTGTAGCCGATTTGTATGTTAAAGAAATGAATTGGAGAAAAGGGCCCTCGACTCCATACTTTTGTAATGCTGTAAAGAGGTGATCCCAAATGATGGAGTCGAAGGCCTTCTCTGCATCGATTGAGACTATTGCCGCATCTGGTCCTGATTTGACCTTTCTCATGTCTGGTTGTTTTTGGTACTGATTAAGTATTAGTTGTAATTTGCGGAGATTACGTGTACAGCTTCTTCCTGGCATGAAGCCGACTTGGTCTTTATGTATTAGAGGGCCAATAAGTTGTTTGATTCTGTGAGCTATTATAGACATCAGTATTTTATAGTCGCTGTTTAGCAACGAGATCGGTCTATACGACCCTACTTCTTCTGGGTTTTTGTTTTTTTTAAGAATCAAAACGACTAGAGATGCAGCAAAGTATTTTGAGCAATTAGTATTTTCAATGTAATATTGATTAAACAGAGATGTTAGCGATGGGGCAATGTCTTCAGCGAGAATTTTATATAGCTCTGCAGGGAGCTGGTCAGGCCCTGCGGCTTTGTTTGTTGCCATTTTTTTAATGGCATTCATTACTTCAGTAATTGTAATAGGGGAGTTTAATTCATCTAAACAAGCCCGCTCAAGTCTTGGGACCTGAACTTCCTTCCAAAATTTCTTTTTCACTTGTGTATTAACTGTTGTTTCAGCATAAACTTCCTGGAAATATGAGGAGATGTAATTTTGAATTTCTTTAATATTTGTAATTCGCCCTGTTGTGGTCTTGATGGAGCCAATTGTGACTCTCTTTTTTTGCTGTTTGGTTATATTTGCAAGAAATTTACCGGCTTTCCCTCCATGCCTATAGAAAAAAAGCCTCTTTTTAAGATCATCTTGTGCAGCTTTCTGTGTAAAGAATAGCTCTCTTTCTTTTTTAGCTCTTTGGTAAGTTAACCATAGTACCCTAGAGGGGTCACTAATATATGAATTATATGCATTACGCAATTGTGAAGCCAACTCAATATCTCTAGCCGTGTATTTGCGTTTTAGGATTACCAAGTATGCTTTAATTTCGCCTCTTATCACCGCTTTAAAAGTCTCCCATAAAATTTCCGTTTTTATATCTGGTGATGCATTGGTTTGTAAAAACTCTACCCATTTTATTCTTAGCCATGTCTTAAATTGTGTGTTGGCCACTAAATATCTGGGGAAAAAGAATCTGCTTAAATTACCTTCTTGTGGGTTTCTTATTTTAAGGTTTAGTGTAATGATGGCGTGATCTGAGATAATTATTTCTTGAATTTCAGCCTTCATCTCTAATTTCAACAATTTTTCGCTTATTAGAAAATAATCTATCCTAGACATTGTGCGATGTGCATATGATTCACACGTGTATTTTCTTGTGTCTGGGTTTTGCACCCGCCAGATATCTTTAAGACATAATGAATTACAGAAGTTCTTGTAAATATTAATTTCTTGTTTGCTGTTCCTATTTAGTGATGGTCGTAGTCTATCTAGGGTAGGGTGCCTGACTATATTAAAATCCCCCGCAATAATCAGATTATCAGCAGCAATAGAAATTAACTTGGTCTGCAGGTTTGCCCAGAAAGTTCTATCTATTTTATTAGGGCCATAGATGTTACACACTATTAGACTGATACCTGCTATTTCCAATTGTATAATAAGGTATCTTTCTTCTGGGTCTAGCTCTTTTCCTGTAATTTTATATTGAAGCTTTTTATGGAACAGAAATGTCACCCCCTTTTTCCTATTTGCGCATGGTGTGCCTATGACTTCCCCCACCCAGTCGGATTTAAGTTTACTCAGCTCGATGTCGTTTAAGTGTGTTTCTTGTAGGAGTGCGACGTCTATTTTATGTCTTTTAATTGTGCTAGTATCTTTTTTCATTTATGTGGCGATGTAATACCCCCTACATTCCATGAGGCAAAATTAATAGAGTTAATCATTTAACTATAACATGGGGTATCATCCCAGTCTGACTCTTGTATATTTAGGGCTCTAAAAAGCCTGGTGGCGCCGGGGGGCGAGAAGAGACGGGGGTATGGAGGGGGCAAAAAAAAAGGAACACAAAACAAGAGGGTACGTAAGACCCTGCAAAAGAGAAAAAAAATATTTGAGCATCATCTGGTTCTTTCACCTGTACATATTCCAAAGGCAGCATGATCTAGGGATTAAAGTTATCTGGCACGGTCAATTTATCTATCACGTTCTCAGAGTGAAATGGCTTTCAATTTTGCGTATTCCCTAACTTCCTCGGGTGTGTGCAGAATCTTATTTTCGCCATCTGTCAAGATTTTAATTTTAGCAGGGTATATAACCGTGGCTTTTATCCCTGCCTGAATTAACTTTGTGCATAGGGGCGTAATTTCTCTGCTTTTTAATGAGGTCTCTATTGAGTAATCTTGGAACATTAAAATAGATTTGCCTTCCCTTGAAAATGGGGCCTTCTGTCTATATTGTTGCATTAACTTTACCTTGTCTTGGAAGTTAAGAAACCTGGCTATAATTGGTCTACTCTTAATTGTGCCATCAGGTAATGTTTTTAGTGAGCCTATACGGTGTACTCTTTCAATTACAAAGGGCAACTCATTAATTGCTATTCCTAGTTCCTGCGGAATAATCATTGAGATAAGCTTGTCTAGGTCTTGGTTCATACTTGTCTCTGGTATCCCCAGGAATCTCACATTATTCCTACGGGCACGATCTTCTAGATCGTTTAGCTTATTTTGTAGATTTGTTATATATGTACCTTGATCCTTCAAAGTTTGATGTTGTGCTATATTTGCATCTTCCAAATCGGAGATGCGTTGTTCTGCCTCGTTTAGCCTCATTGTGAATTGTTTAATTTCTACCGTTAGATTACTAAT
This sequence comes from Bombina bombina, assembly GCF_027579735.1. Classification (NCBI taxonomy): domain Eukaryota; kingdom Metazoa; phylum Chordata; class Amphibia; order Anura; family Bombinatoridae; genus Bombina; species Bombina bombina. The sequence goes on from NW_026511549.1 coordinate 133,580, forward strand.
ATCTGTCTTAATTTGTTCAAATTGTGGTAACATAAGTTCAGCTATCTGCTTCACTATGTCCTGTGGTTCGAAATTAGAGGCATCTGTACAGGTACCTAGTAATGGGGTATTTACAGTATTATCCATGCTAGTTCTGTTTTTTTTTTGATCTCTTGTTTTGGCCGGCATGTTTGATGATTGTGTTTTATAATTGGTCATAAACCTCTCCATGTAGAAGAGAGGGGGGGCAAGAGGAGTGCAGAAGAAGTGAACAGGGTGCAGTGAAAGAAGAGAAAAAAAAAAAAAAAAAAAGAAAAGGATTTTTTCCCCTTATTAAGAAGAGGAAAACATGTGTATGTATTATCTAACTAAGTGTATTTACACTACGGTGGGTGTTTTATCTATGTGAGTATATTTGTTAAGTTGTGTTTAGGTGTGATTGGGTTGTGGTTCAAAACTATAGTAGTTCTTACAGGTTGCAGAAGCTTACCTGCAGATTGTGCAAGTTCTTTTACAGGAGTAGGTTTGACTACTTAGATAGACCTATAGCTTGAGTAAGACTCTTATTATTTTCGAGCTATTTTGGCAAAAAACAGAAACCCGATAGAAAGAAGAGGGGGAGGGAAAAAGAGGCACAGGGGGGCTGTGAGGTCAAAAAGGGGTTCCCTTTCTAGTGTTATATACTTTCCCGTTGAAACAGTTAGCCAGGTAATCAATTGGCCCTTGTAGACAATAGATTATGGTTATATCTCATGTACCAGTGTTAAGCACTAGCCCTAACTAGTATCAATTTGGCGTACTTTGACTAATATTAGTAAATCTGTGTAGGACAATATACGTTTAACCCTTTTGCATTATCTATCCATTTGTTTGTACACTGTTACATGAAGTAAGAAATAATTATAGGGTATTTTGTTATTTGTGATCATACATTTACATTTACCTTATTAAAATACCGTTAACATCAGTCTATAACCAATTTGCTATGTATGGTCAATATTTGTTCTAATACAATTAGTAGAGGCACCCTTTCCCGTTTAGGGGAAAGCAGAGAGAAATATTAAAGAGGTATTGGTGAACACAGTATACAATCTCCTGTATCTAGCAGTGGGGATAACTCAAGTTAACGTATTTGCAGTTATCGATATTAGATCTATATATATATATTTTTTTTTACGTAACAAGCAAACTTATCCAACTGCCAATCGTGATGTCTAATTACAGTCAAACATTGCCCTTATTATTTATATATCACTATTCACATCGAAGTGCACAAGCAGCTCGCAGGGGGTGGCGTTCTGTACACAAGAGTGCGCATACATATACTGTATGAGGACACCACTGATAGGCGAGATGCAGTGTGGACAAGAAGATATCACAGTTCTGATATAGTCAGTTCCTTCAGTATTTAGGAATTTTTCAGAACGTTATTGTCCCTGTGAGAGGCAAGCAAGCACAAAAAAAGAAAGGGCCTTTTTCTGGGGCAGTCTCAGTTGTTATTAGCCAGACAGTCTCCAAGTTATTAGTTGAAAAATAGAGAGTGCAACTGGGCCTGTGTAGGATACTTGTACTGGGCTTTATACCAACTTTTCCCTCCTTTACCCTTTACTAGAATGACTTTGCTGGAACTCTCTCTTGTACTTCAACACACTTGCAATCACAAATTTGTGCCCCTCTCAAGGTTTCTCTTATTGAACAGCAACAGTACCTTATGTGTAGCTGATAGATGTGTGAAACAGTAATCTTGTTGAGTTCAGTGACAAAGACTGCTCTCACCTCTCTTGGCCGCTGTATTGGCTCCCCTCTCTGATATCCTTACCAGAGTCCACAAACACGCGGGGGGGATTCCTCTCGGCAAGTGGCTTGTTGTAATGTAAAAAACGCTGTGCGGGAAGTCACCTCCGTGTCTCTATCGTCACGGCTCTTTGCAGGCTAGGTACGGTTCCCAGGCGCTGTATTGGCATTAAACTCACGCCCACCTCTGGCGTCGCTTCCGATGGTACTCAGTAGGCCCAGGAGGCGAGCCTCCATACACCTGAGGTATAGGCCGGGTATTGAGCAGGTGAGTCCCAGTATAGGAACTCTGATGTCCGTGGGCCGGCAAAGGAAAAAGTGGCCCCAAGGACTGGGTCTGCTGCTTGCTGGTTCTTGCGGTCTGACTCGTTCCCAACAGAGTCGCAACACGCTGCTATCTCGCGTGTCTCCGCCCCTTCCGGCTCTTAACCATCAAAACAAGATAGTTAAACATTAGGATCTGAAGATTTAAAATATAAAATCCTAGAATCCCTGCACCATTATCCAGCATAAAAAACTGGAAAGACTTTCTAGAAAATGAGCAAGGGAATTGAATCCAACGCTGCAGTCATAAAACCTAAAACTTCCATGCATATATAGCAACTGAAGGAAATAATAGAGACTAAAGGTACCGACAGACGGAACCCAAAATTGTCACTTGTCTGTTTAGAGACAAAGACAGTGATCCAAACTATCTGGAAACCTAAAATAGGTGACCCTTGTGTGAGGAATCAAGAGCTTTTGAAAAAAAGAACCTCTAACTATGTCCTGAAAGAACAAAGTTGAATCATATGAGATTCCACAGCCTCAGAAAATAATCTGAATGAAAACAGAAAATGAAGATATGCATCTATTGTATCTAATGAAAACAAATAAAGCCATCACTGACCAACAAAAGGCAGAATAGACCATATAAATACCAATCTAAAAGATGATACATTTATATAACAAAAAGATTTTCTATCTTTGGAACAATGAATAGTTTTAATAAAACCCCAAAACCCAGTTCCTAAAAATGGAACTGGAAGAAATACCCCAGAAGATTCCAGGTCTGAGCAGCACTTTAGCCCCAACGGGTGATCAGCCGCGCTTCAACATTATCCTAAAATATATAGGACCGAAACACACTTAACGAAAGTGTTAGCCTTACTCGAATAGCTGGAATATCATAGAGAAAAAAGACTTCTCACAGACGGTTTTACTCTGAACTTAATTCTGTATCCAAAATCAAAGAAATTTGCAAAACAACAAATTTCAAAAAAAATCTTAACCTGCCCCTTACCAGCAAAGCTGGAATACGGCACATACATTGCAATTTTAGGGAGCTGATTTTGAACTAAAAGATTTCCAATTAAAAACATGTTACTTGGGAATTTGTTCCTTAATAAGAACAACCAAACTAATATAAGCTTAAAGTTTAGGCTTGGAGCTCAATCTTGAAGCCCAGAGTAACAGTTAAGAATTGAATCCAATTATAAACCAAATAAATGATTATGTTAGAAAAAAAGAAATATGGATTTTTTAAAAATCACAACATTCTTCTAGCTAAAACAGCTAAAGACATAGATTAAACCTCATTTGCAAAAATATTCAATAAAATGAAGACACAAATGAAAAATATTAGCATGATAACCCAGTTAAAGGACCAGTCAACACACTGAACTTGCATAATCAACAAATGCAAAACAATAAGACAAATGCAACAGCACCTAGTCTAGTAGATTTTGTCCTTAACAATGCTAAAATAAATCATAATCTGATACTTGATTTTAAAGTAAACAGAAAAAATGAAGCAATTGCAACATCATTCAAATAAATTACAGGTCCAAGAAAAGTACCTGAAAATAAATAATTTTCCTTAAATAAGATACAACCATCTAAAGGAAAATAAATACTAATTTTGCTATAGAAACAATAGCATAATTAGTAGGAGTAGAGATAGCCCCATTAAATTGGAGAACCTTCAAAATTGAATTTAACTGCCGGCAAAGAATATAATTTAAAACCTTTAAAGAAGGAATAAAAGAAAATTCTCAGCCTATTCCATTCCCTAGTATGAGGAACTGGAAAAAAACCTCTGAAAATACAGAAGAATAAATAAGCAGAAATAAAATGTTAGTTAGTTTTGAAAAAGAACTAATTACCTTAATATCCAAAATAATCAACACCTTTTCAACAAAGAACAAATGTACTTTAATAAAAAATAAAAAAGTAGATTTGTTAGTGTCAATATCTGATGAAGAAAATTCTGAATGAGAAAAAACATCATCAGAGAAGGATAAATCATTATGTTGTTGGTCATTTGAAACTTCAATAATTAAAAAAAGAAGTTTGAAAAAGACCTAAAATTTTTATTAGAAGGCACGATGTCAGACAAAGCCTTTAAAATAGAATCAGAAAAATATTCTTATAAATCTTCTAAGTAATTCTTGTACATAAGATGTAAAAAGAATAGCAAATATATAAAGCATAAATACTAACGGATTCTGCATGTAAAAGTTTATCATGATAACTTATTACAAACCATAGCTAAAGAAAAACATTCATAACATTTAAAATAAATGAACTTAGCTTTGGTAGGACTGAACTCAGTCAACAGGAATCCCTTAGAACGTTTTTGAAACAGGAACAGTGAAATCTTGCAATATGTAATAGAAAAAAACAATATTTAAAGCAAAATTATCAAATTCCTTAAATGACAGTTTCAGGAATGGGAAAAGAATGCAAAATAATAAGCTTCTAAAAAACCAGAAGCAATAAAAAAGTGAGGTTTAAATAATGTGAGGAAAAAATGGAACAAAAATACGCCCACATTTTTTGGCGCCAAATATGACACCCACATTATTGGCGCTAAATACAACGCCCATATTTTTTGGCGCCAAGTATGACACCACATCCTCTGACGCGGGAAACCGACGCCCACATTTTTTGGCGGGAAAAAAATGTCTGAATACACATGCGTCAAAAATGACGTTACAGAATACAACTTCCGGTGTCAACTACGGCGCCGGAAATGACAAAAAATTTTGTGCCAAAAACGTCTGCGCCAAGAATGACGCAATAAAAAAAAAAACATTTTCTGCCCCGCGAGCCTAACAGCACGCAGGGAAAATGGTCAATTGAAAATTTTCAAGGTAATGAAAAATAAATTGAATTTAAACGCATTATCCCAAATAATGAAACTGACAGTCTGAATTATAAAAGAATACTGATAATCCTGAATCATGGCAAATATAAGTTTAAAGACATATATTTAGAACTTTACATATAAAGTGCCCAACCATAGCTTAGAGTGTCACAAAAAATAAGATTTACTTACCCCAGGACACTCATCCACATATTGTAGATAGCCAAACCAGTACTGAAATGAGAATCAGTAGAGGTAATGGTATATAAGAGTATATCGTCGATCTGAAAAGGGAGGTAGGAGAAGAAATCTCTACGACCGATAACAGAGAACCTATGAAATAGATCCCCTAGAGGTAGACCATTGTATTCAAATAGGCAATACTCTCTTCACATCCCTCTGACATTCGCTGCACTCTGAGAGGAAAACCGGGCTTCAACCTGTTGTGAAGCGCATATCAACGTAGAATCTAGCACAAACTTACTTCACCACCTCCACGGGAGGCAAAGTTTGTAAAACTGAATTGTGGGTGTGGTGAGGGGTGTATTTATAGGCATTTTAAGGTTTGGGAAACTTTCCCCTCCTGGTAGGAATGTATATCCCATACGTCACTAGCTCATGGACTCTTGCTAATTACATGAAAGAAATCTAAATAATATTAATATTATTAACTAAAGTATTCCTATTTAAAACTAAATACTTACCTATAAAATAAACCCTAATATAGCTACAATATAATTAATAATTACATTGTAGCTATTTTAGGATTTATATTTATTTTACAGGTAACTTTGTATTTATTTTAACTAGGTACAATAGCTATTAAATAGTTAATAACTATTTAATAGCTACCTAGTTAAAATAATATAAAAATTACCTGTAAAATGAATCCTAACCTAAGTTACAAATACACCTAACACTACACTATCAATAAATTAATTAAATAAATTAACTACAATTATCTAATATAAAATACAATCAAATAAACTAAACTATATTACAAAAACAAACAAACACTAAATTACAAAAATAAAAAAATATTACAAGAAGTTTAATCTAATTACACCTAATCTAAGCCCCCTAATAAAATAAAAAAGCCCCCCAAAATAATAAAATTTCCCTATCCTAAACTAAATTACAAATAGCCCTTAAAAGGGCCTTTTGCGGGGCATTGCCCTAAAGTAACCAGCTCTTTTACCAGCCCTTAAAAGGGCTTTTTGCGGGGCATTGCCCCAAAGTAACCAGCTCTTTCACCTGTAAAAAAAAGAAATACAATACCCCCCCAACATTACAACCCACCACCCACACACCCCTACTCTAAAACCCACCCGATCCCCCCTTAAATAAACCTAACACTACCCCATTGAAGATCACCCTACCTTGAGCCGTCTTCACCCAGCCGGGCCGAACTCTTCATCCGATCTGGGCACAAGTGGTCCTCCAGCCGGGCAGAAGTCTTCATCCGATTGGGGCAGAAGAGGTCCTCCATCCGGGCATAAGTCTTCATTCAAGCGGCATCTTCTATCTTCATCCTTGCGGCGATGAGCGGCTCCATCTTGAAGACCTCTGGTGCGGAACATCCTCCTCAGCCGACGACTACCCGACGAACGACTGGTCCTTTAAATGACATCCAAGATGGCGTCCCTCGAATTCCGATTGGCTGATAGGATTCTATCAGCCAATCGGAATTAAGGTAGGAAAAATCTGATTGGTTGATTTAATCAGCCAATCGGATTGAACTTCAATCCGATTGGCTGATTGGATCAGCCAATAGAATTGACGTTGTATTCTATTGGCTGATCCAATCAGCCAATCGGATTGAATAGCTACAATGTAATTATTAATTATATTGTAGCTATTTTAGGGTTTATTTTATAGGTAAGTATTTAGTTTTAAATAGGAATACTTTAGTTAATAATATTAATATTATTTCAATTTATTTAAATAATAATTAAGTTAGGGTTAGACTTAGGTTTAGGGGGTAATATATTTAATGTAGGTGGCAGCGGTGTAGGGGGATCAGATTAGGGGTTAATATATTTAATGTAGGTGGCGGCGGTGTAGGGGGATCAGATTAGGGGTTAATATATTTAATGTAGGTAGCGGCAGTGTAGGGGGGTCAGATTAGGGGGTAATACATTTAATGTAGGTGGCGGCGGTGTAGGGGGGTCAGATTAGGGGGTAATACATTTAATGTAGGTTGCGGCGGTGTAGGGGGGTCAGATTAGGGGGTAATACATTTTATGTAGGTGGCGGCGGGGTCTGGGAGCGGCGGTTTAGGGGTTAAACACTTTATTTAGTGGTGGCGGGGTCCGGGAGCAGCGGTTTAGGGGTTAAACACTTTATTTAGTGGCGGTGGGGTCCAGGAGTGGCGGTTTAGGGGTTAATACACTTTATTAGGTATTGTGGTGGGGGATTGCGGTTGACAGGTAGATAGACATTGCGCATGCGTTAGGTGTTAGGTTTTTTTGGTAGGCATTTTAGGGAGTTACGGTGCTCCCATACTCAGCGCAAGGCCTGCTATGGGTGCATTTTATGGTGAGGTGAAAATGGAGTACGTATTCTCCATTTTCGCCACGTAAGGCCTTGCGCTGGATATTGGATACCAAATTGCGCAGCTTTTCTATGTTAGTCTATGGGGGGAAAAACTATGTCCGCCGGGTGAAATATACGTGCCACATTTATATGCGGCGCTGTATATAGGATACCAAACCCAGCGAGCCACGCTGCATATCGGATGGGCCCCATATATTCTACACTACCAGAAGTATAACAATATTAAAATCCTAAATCCTTTAAATCTCCAGTACAGAGTACATTTAATTTGCTATAAGAAACTGTTTGTGCAGAACTCATCCATAAGGACAGATTGTTAATAAGTTGACAACGGCAAATCTCAAAGATTTATTAAGGAATGTGACGCCCCAGAAACAGGATTTTTTTTTTACATTAAAAAATTGTAATGCATTTTAAAATTCCCACTAATAAAGGAAGTACAAAATAGATGAGTTAAAGGGACATTGTACTCTACAATACAGCACTACTGAATTTTGCAGTGCTATACAAATGAATGATAATAATAATAATAATAATAATAATAATAATAATAATAGACTTTTCTCCTTTTTAATGTGTTCCAAATGGTCCATTATATCTGTTGGAGTGTTATTTGACTTAGCTGCATTTGCCTGTAGAAATCACCACTACAACCTACACTTAAAGGGAAACTAAACCCAATTTTTTTCTTTCATGAGTCAGGTAGAGAGTACAATTTTAAATAACATTCCAATTTACTTCTATTATCTAATTTGCTTCATTCTTTAGATATCCCTTGTTGAAGAAATAGCAATACACATGGGTGAGCCAATCACACGAGGCATCTATGTACAGCCACCAATCAGCAGCTTCTGAGCATATCTAGATATGCTTTTCAGCAAAGGATATCAAGAGAATAAAGCAAATTAGATAATAGAAGTAAATTAGAAAGTTGTTTAACATTGCATGTTCTTTCTATAGCATGAAAGAAAAACATTTGGGTTTCATGTCCCTTTAAAATATGAACAAAAAAACATATTCTCTCTTGAAAAGTTATGTAAACAGGAGACAATAGCACTAATTAATCTCCCATTGGGGTAGAAGAAGAGATACTCTAAGATACATATATTTTTGTATCTGAAATAGCTGGTTAAGCTCAGTCAGAAATAACACTTTAATAATTAACTATGTTTAGACATAGATAACATTAGCATGTTTGCTTTACCTGCAGGCTCAGTCCATTTTATGGGCATTTCCTTAACCCTTTAATGACCAGCGTCGTACCCTGGGCCTCTCTCTGCCACGATCTCGCTAAAAGTAGCGAGATTGCGCTATTTCTGCATGCCCCATGAGTGGGGTACTGCAGAAAAAGACTCACAGAGGTACTGATGCAGAGAGGGACACTCTGTGTCCCTCTCTCCATCGGGCAGCTGTGGTGCCGATTGTTGGTTATGTGGGAGGGTTAGGAGGGAGGCGGGTGGGTGGCCCATTGCTGGAGGGGGATGGGAGGGGCGGGAAAGGGTGGGACTGCTAGTACGCTACAGAAAAAAATGATGCTAAGAGAGGCAGGGAGGGGGAAGGAGGTGGGAGAAGGAGGGAGAGGGGGGTCATATAGTGTTAGGTGGGAGGGTAATCTCTACACTACAGCTAAAAGTAACCTTACAAGCTAACTGATTAACCCCTTCACTGCTGGGAATAATAAGTGTTGTGCGCAGCTGCAATTAGCGGCCTTCTAATTACCAAAAAGCAATGCCAAAGTCATATATGTCTGCTATTTCTGAACAAATGGGATCCCAGAGAAGCTTTTACAACCATTTGTGCCATGATTGCTCAAACTGTTTGTAAATAATTTCAGTGAGAAACCTAAAGTTTGTCAAAAAGTTAATGATTTTTTTATTTGATCGCATTTGGCGGTGAAATGGTGGCATGAAATATATCAAAATGGGCCTAGATCAATAATTTGGTTTTCTACTAAAAAAATATATAGTTTTGATAGGTAAATAAAAAAAAACCAAGGCTCTATTTCTTTCATGTAATTAACAAGAGTCCATGAGCTAGTGACGTATGGGATATACATTCCTACCAGGAGGGGCAAAGTTTCCCAAACCTTAAAATGCCTATAAATACACCCCTCACCACACCCACAAATCAGTTTTACAAACTTTGCCTCCAAGGGAGGTGGTGAAGTAAGTTTGTGCTAGATTCTACGTTGATATGCGCTCCGCAGCAAGTTGGAGCCCGGTTTTCCTCTCAGCGTGCAGTGAATGTCAGAGGGATGTGAGGAGAGTATTGCCTATTGAATGCAGTGATCTCCTTCTACGGGGTCTATTTCATAAGGTTCTCTGTTATCGGTCGTAGAGATTCATCTCTTACCTCCCTTTTCAGATCGACGATATACTCTTATATTTACCATTTCCTCTACTGATTCTCGTTTCAGTACTGGTTTGGCTTTCTACAAACATGTAGATGAGTGTCCTGGGGTAAGTAAGTCTTATTTTCTGTGACACTCTAAGCTATGGTTGGGCACTTTATTTATAAAGTTCTAAATATATGTATTCAAACATTTATTTGCCTTGACTCAGAATGTTCAACTTTCCTTATTTCCAGACAGTCAGTTTCATATTTGGGATTATGCTTTAATTATCATATTTTTTCTTACCTCAAAAATTTGACTTTTTCCCTGTGGGCTGTTAGGCTCGCGGGGGCTGAAAATGCTTCATTTTATTGCGTCATTTTTGGCGCGGACTTTTTTGGCGCAAAAATTCATTTCCGTTTCCGGCGTCATACGTGTCGCCGGAAGTTGCGTCATTTTTTGACGTTATTTTGCGCCAAAAATGTCGGCGTTCCGGATGTTGCGTCATTTTTGGCGCAAAAAGCATTTAGGCGCCAAATAATGTGGGCGTCTTTTTTGGCGCCAAAAAATATGGGCGTCGCTTTTGTCTCCACATTATTTTAGTCTTATTTTTCATTTGCTTCTGGTTGCTAGAAGCTTGATGTTTGGCATTTTTTTCCCATTCCTGAAACTGTCTTATAAGGAATTTGATCTATTTTGCTTTATATGTTGTTTTTTCTCTTACATATTGCAAGATGTCTCACGTTGCATCTGAGCCAGAAGATACTACAGGAAAACCTCTGCCTGCTGGATCTACCAAAGCTAAGTGTATCTGCTGTAAACTTTTGGTAGCTATTCCTCCAGCTGTTGTTTGTATTAAATGTCATGACAAACTTGTTAATGCAGATAATATTTCCTTTAGTGATGTACCATTGCCTGTTGCAGTTCCCTCAACATCTAAGGTGCAGAATGTTCCTGATAACATAAGAGATTTTGTTTCTGAATCCATAAAGAAGGCTTTGTCTGTTATTTCTCCTTCTAGTAAACGTAAAAAGTCTTTTAAATCTTCTCTTTCTACAGATGAATTTTTAAATGAACACCATCATTCTGATTCTTTGGACTCTTCTGGTTCAGAGGATTCTGTCTCAGAGATTGATGCTGATAAATCTTCATATTTATTTAAGATGGAATTTATTCGCTCTTTACTTAAAGAAGTACTAATTGCTTTAGAAATAGAGGATTCTAGTCCTCTTGATACTAATTCTATACGTTTAGATAAGGTTTTTAAAGCTCCTGCGGTTATTCCAGAAGTCTTTCCTGTTCCTAATGCTATTTCTGCAGTAATTGCTAAGGAATGGGATAGATTGGGTAATTCATTTACTCCTTCTAAACGTTTTAAGCAATTATATCCTGTTCCGCCTGACAGGTTAGAATTTTGGGACAAAATCCCTAAAGTTGATGGGGCTATTTCTACCCTTGCTAAACGTACTACCATTCCTACATCAGATGGTACCTCGTTTAAGGATCCTTTAGATAGAAAAATTGAATCTTTTCTAAGAAAAGCTTATCTATGTTCAGGTAATCTTCTTAGACCTGCTATATCATTGGCTGATGTTGCTGCAGCTTCAACTTTTTGGTTGGAAACTCTAGCGCAACAAGTAACAAATCGTGATTCTCATGATATTATTATTCTTCTCCAGCATGCTAATAATTTCATCTGTGATGCCATTTTTGATATTATTAGAGTTGATGTTAGATTTATGTCTCTGGCTATCTTAGCCAGAAGAGCTTTATGGCTTAAGACTTGGAATGCTGATATGGCTTCTAAATCAACTCTACTTTCCATTTCTTTCCAGGGAAACAAATTATTTGGTTCTCAGTTGGATTCTATTATTTCAACTGTTACTGGTGGGAAAGGAACTTTTTTACCACAGGATAAAAAGTCTAAAGGTAAAAACAGGGCTAACAATCGTTTTCGATCCTTTCGTTTCAACAAAGAACAAAAGCCTGATCCTTCGTCCTCAGGAGCAGTTTCAGTTTGGAAACCATCTCCAGTCTGGAATAAATCCAAGCCTGCTAGAAAGGCAAAGCCTGCTTCTAAGTTCACATGAAGGTACGGCCCTCATTCCAGTTCCGCTGGTAGGGGGCAGGTTACGTTTTTTCAAAGAAATTTGGATCAATTCTGTTCACAATCTTTGGATTCAGAACATTGTTTCAGAAGGGTACAGAATTGGTTTCAAGATGAGACCTCCTGCAAAGAGATTTTTTCTTTCCCATGTCCCAGTAAATCCAGTGAAAGCTCAAGCATTTCTGAATTGTGTTTCAGATCTAGAGTTGGCTGGAGTAATTATGCCAGTTCCAGTTCCGGAACAGGGGATGGGGTTTTATTCAAATCTCTTCATTGTACCAAAGAAGGAGAATTCCTTCAGACCAGTTCTGGATCTAAAATTATTGAATCGCTATGTAAGGATACCAACATTCAAGATGGTAACTGTAAGGACTATATTGCCTTTTGTTCAGCAAGGGAATTATATGTCCACAATAGATTTACAGGATGCATATCTGCATATTCCGATTCATCCAGATCATTATCAGTTCCTGAGATTCTCTTTTCTAGACAAGCATTACCAATTTGTGGCTCTACCGTTTGGCCTTGCTACAGCTCCAAGAATTTTCACAAAGATTCTCGGTGCCCTTCTGTCTGTAATCAGAGAACAGGGTATTGTGGTATTTCCTTATTTGGACGATATCTTGGTACTTGCTCCGTCTTTACATTTAGCAGAGTCTCATACGAATCGACTTGTGTTGTTTCTTCAAGATCATGGTTGGAGGATCAATTTACTAAAAAGTTCTTTGATTCCTCAAACAAGGGTAACCTTTCTGGGTTTCCAGATAGATTCAGTGTCCATGACTCTGTCTTTAACAGACAAGAGACGTCTAAAATTGATTACAGCTTGTCGAAACCTTCAGTCACAATCATTCCCTTCGGTAGCCTTATGCATGGAAATTCTAGGTCTTATGACTGCTGCATCGGACGCGATCCCCTTTGCTCGTTTTCACATGCGACCTCTTCAGCTCTGTATGCTGAACCAATGGTGCAGGGATTACACGAAGATATCTCAATTAATATCTTTAAAACCGATTGTTCGACACTCTCTAACGTGGTGGACAGATCACCATCGTTTAATTCAGGGGGCTTCTTTTGTTCTTCCGACCTGGACTGTAATTTCAACAGATGCAAGTCTCACAGGTTGGGGAGCTGTGTGGGGATCTCTGACGGCACAAGGAGTTTGGGAATCTCAGGAGGTGAGATTACCGATCAATATTTTGGAACTCCGTGCAATTTTCAGAGCTCTTCAGTTTTGGCCTCTTCTGAAGAGAGAATCGTTCATTTGTTTTCAGACAGACAATGTCACAACTGTGGCATACATCAATCATCAAGGAGGGACTCACAGTCCTCTGGCTATGAAAGAAGTATCTCGAATTTTGGTTTGGGCGGAATCCAGCTCCTGTCTAATCTCTGCGGTTCATATCCCAGGTGTAGACAATTGGGAAGCGGATTATCTCAGTCGCCAAACGTTGCATCCGGGCGAATGGTCTCTTCACCCAGAGGTATTTCTTCAGATTGTTCAATTGTGGGGGCTCCCAGAGATAGATCTGATGGCCTCTCATCTAAACAAGAAACTTCCCAGGTATCTGTCCAGATCCCGGGATCCTCAGGCGGAGGCAGTGGATGCATTATCACTTCCTTGGAAGTATCATCCTGCCTATATCTTTCCGCCTCTAGTTCTTCTTCCAAGAGTAATCTCCAAGATTCTGAGGGAATGCTCGTTTGTTCTGCTAATAGCTCCGGCATGGCCTCACAGGTTTTGGTATGCGGATCTTGTCCGGATGGCATCTTGCCAGCCATGGACTCTTCCGTTAAGACCAGACCTTCTGTCACAAGGTCCTTTTTTCCATCCGGATCTGAAATCCTTAAATTTAAAGGTATGGAGATTGAACGCTTGATTCTTGGTCATAGAGGTTTCTCTGACTCCGTGATTAATACTATGTTACAGGCTCGTAAATCTGTATCTCGAGAGATATATTATAGAGTCTGGAAGACTTATATTTCTTGGTGTCTTTCTCATCATTTTTCTTGGCATTCTTTTAGAATACCGAGAATTTTACAATTTCTTCAGGATGGTTTGGATAAGGGTTTGTCCGCAAGTTCTTTGAAAGGACAAATCTCTGCTCTTTCTGTTCTTTTTCACAGAAAGATTGCTATTCTTCCTGATATTCATTGTTTTGTACAAGCTTTGGTTCGTATAAAACCTGTCATTAAGTCAATTTCTCCTCCTTGGAGTTTGAATTTGGTTCTGGGAGCTCTTCAAGCTCCTCCGTTTGAACCTATGCATTCATTGGACATTAAATTACTTTCTTGGAAAGTTTTGTTCCTTTTGGCTATCTCTTCTGCTAGAAGAGTTTCTGAATTATCTGCTCTTTCATGTGAGTCTCCTTTTCTGATTTTTCATCAGGATAAGGCGGTGTTGCGAACTTCTTTTGAATTTTTACCTAAAGTTGTGAATTCCAACAACATTAGTAGAGAAATTGTGGTTCCTTCATTATGTCCTAATCCTAAGAATTCTAAGGAGAAATCATTGCATTCTTTGGATGTTGTTAGAGCTTTGAAATATTATGTTGAAGCTACGAAATCTTTCCGTAAGACTTCTAGTCTATTTGTTATCTTTTCCGGTTCTAGGAAAGGCCAGAAAGCTTCTGCCATTTCTTTGGCATCTTGGTTGAAATCTTTAATTCATCTTGCCTATGTTGAGTCGGGTAAAACTCCGCCTCAAAGAATTACAGCTCATTCTACTAGGTCAGTATCTACTTCCTGGGCGTTTAGGAATGAAGCTTCGGTTGACCAGATCTGCAAAGCAGCAACTTGGTCTTCTTTGCATACTTTTACTAAATTCTACCATTTTGATGTATTTTCTTCTTCTGAAGCAGTTTTTGGTAGAAAAGTTCTTCAGGCAGCGGTTTCAGTTTGAATCTTCTGCTTATGTTTTTTGTTAAACTTTATTTTGGGTGTGGATTATTTTCAGCAGGAATTGGCTGTCTTTATTTTATCCCTCCCTCTCTAGTGACTCTTGTGTGGAAAGATCCACATCTTGGGTAGTCATTATCCCATACGTCACTAGCTCATGGACTCTTGTTAATTACATGAAAGAAAACATAATTTATGTAAGAACTTACCTGATAAATTCATTTCTTTCATATTAACAAGAGTCCATGAGGCCCACCCTTTTTTGTGGTGGTTATGATTTTTTTGTATAAAGCACAATTATTCCAATTCCTTATTTTATATGCTTCGCACTTTTTCTTATCACCCCACTTCTTGGCTATTCGTTAAACTGATTTGTGGGTGTGGTGAGGGGTGTATTTATAGGCATTTTAAGGTTTGGGAAACTTTGCCCCTCCTGGTAGGAATGTATATCCCATACGTCACTAGCTCATGGACTCTTGTTAATATGAAAGAAATGAATTTATCAGGTAAGTTCTTACATAAATTATGTTTTCTGTTTAAATGTAGTTATGGCAAAAATGCTAAAAATGCCCTGGTCTTTTGGGAAAGTTTTAGTCTGAAAAGCCCAGTCCTTAAGGGGTTAAAGGGAAATTGTACACTAGATTTTTATACATTTTTATAAATTCTACAATGTTTGTAGATGATCAATTTATATAGCCCATCTGGTAGTGTTTTTGTAGAAATGTAAAGTTTTACTTATTTTTAATAACATTGTGCTGATTTTCAGACTCCTAACCAAGCCCCACAGTGTCAGATGTATACATGTGTCTACAGACTCCTTCTGTGTTCTGTTTATGTTGTTTGTCTTTTCATATGCAGGGAAGGGGAGGTGGAAGTGTCTGCTCTTATTATTTCCCCAGCCCCTTTCACTGGGTGTCCCAGCCAAACCTTATTAATAGTGCTAAACTTGGAGATTCTAAGGCCTAGATTTGGAGTTTGGCGGTAAAAGGGCTGTTAACGCTCCGCGGGCTTTTTTCTGGCCGCACCATAAATTTAACTCTGGTATCGAGAGTTCAAACAAATGCTGCGTTAGGCTCCAAAAAAGGAGCGTAGAGCATTTTTACCGCAAATGCAACTCTCGATACCAGAGTTGCTTACGGACGCGGCCGGCCTCAAAAACGTGCTCGTGCACGATTCCCCCATAGGAAACAATGGGGCCGTTTGAGCTGAAAAAAAACCTAACACCTGCAAAAAAGCAGCGTTCAGCTCCTAACGCAGCCCCATTGTTTCCTATGGGGAAACACTTCCTACGTCTGCACCTAACACTCTAACATGTACCCCGAGTCTAAACACCCCTATCCTTACACTTATTAACCCCTAATCTGCCGCCCCCGCTATCGCTGACCCCTGCATAATTTTTTTAACCCCTAATCTGCCGCTCCGTAAACCGCCGCAACCTACGTTATCCCTATGTACCCCTAATCTGCTGCCCTAACATCGCCGACCCCTATATTATATTTATTAACCCCTAATCTGCCCCCTCAACGTCGCCGACACCTGCCTACACTTATTAACCCCTAATCTGCCGAGCGGACCTGAGCGCTACTATAATAAAGTTATTAACCCCTAATCCGCCTCACTAACCCTATAATAAATAGTATTAACCCCCTAATCTGCCCTCCCTAACATCACCGACACCTAACTTCAATTATTAACCCCTAATCTGCCGAGCGGAGCTCACCGCTATTATAATAAATGTATTAACCCCTAAAGCTAAGTCTAACCCTAACACTAACACCCCCCTAACTTAAATATAATTTACATCTAACGAAATAAATTAACTCTTATTAAATAAATGATTCCTATTTAAAGCTAAATACTTACCTGTAAAATAAATCCTAATATAGCTACAATATAAATTATAATTATATTATAGCTATTTTAGGATTAATATTTATTTTACAGGCAACTTTGTAATTATTTTAAACAGGTACAATAGCTATTAAATAGTTAAGAACTATTTAATAGTTACCTAGTTAAAATAATAACAAATTTACCTGTAAAATAAATCCTAACCTAAGATATAATTAAACCTAACACTACCCTATCAATACATTAATTAAATTAACTACCTACAATTACCTACAATTAACCTAACACTACACTATCAATAAATTAATTAAACACAATTCCTACAAATAAATACAATTAAATAAACTAGCTAAAGTACAAAAAATAAAAAAGAACTAAGTTACAAAAAATAAAAAAATATTTACAAACATAAGAAAAATATTACAACAATTTTAAACTAATTACACCTACTCTAAGCCCCCTAATAAAATAACAAAGCCCCCCAAAATAATAAATTCCCTACCCTATTCTAAATTAAAAAAGTTACAAGCTCTTTTACCTTACCAGCCCTGAACAGGGCCCTTTGCGGGGCATGCCCCAAGAAAATCAGCTCTTTTGCCTGTAAAAAAAAACATACAATACCCCCCCCCAACATTACAACCCACCACCCACATACCCCTAATCTAACCCAAACCCCCCTTAAATAAACCTAACACTAAGCCCCTAAAGATCTTACTACCTTGTCTTCACCATCCAGGTATCACCGATCCGTCCTGGCTCCAACATCTTCATCCAACCCAAGCGGGGGTTGGCGATCCATCATCCGGTGCTGAAGAGGTCCAGAAGAGGCTCCAAAGTCTTCCTCCTATCCGGCAAGAAGAGGACATCCGGACCGGCAAACATCTTCTCCAAGCGGCATCTTCGATCTTCTTCCATCCGGTGCGGAGCGGGTCCATCTTGAAGCAGGCGACGCGGATCCATCCTCTTCTTCCGTTGTCTCCCGACTAATGACGGTTCCTTTAAGGGACGTCATCCAAGATGGCGTCCCTCGAATTCCGATTGGCTGATAGGATTCTATCAGCCAATCGGAATTAAGGTAGGAATTTTCTGATTGGCTGATGGAATCAGCCAATCAGAATCAAGTTCAATCCGATTGGCTGATCCAATCAGCCAATCAGATTGAGCTCGCATTCTATTGGCTGATCGGAACAGCCAATAGAATGCGAGCTCAATCTGATTGGCTGATTGGATCAGCCAATCGGATTGAACTAGATTCTGATTGGCTGATTCCATCAGCCAATCAGAAAATTCCTACCTTAATTCCGATTGGCTGATAGAATCCTATCAGCCAATCGGAATTCGAGGGACGCCATCTTGGATGACGTCCCTTAAAGGAACAGTCATTCGTCGTTCAGTCGTCGGTCCGGATAGATGTTCCGCGCTGGAGGTCTTCAGGATCCTGCCGCTTCGCTCCGGATGGAAGACCATAGAAGATGCCGCCTGGATGATGACTTCAATCGGATGGAAGATCCTCTTCTGCCCCGCTTGGATGAAGACTTTGACCGGATCATGGACCTCTTCAGCCCCCCGCTTGGGCTTGGATCAGGACATCGGAGGAGCTCTTCAGGACGGATCGGTGAACCTGGATGGTGAAGACAAGGTGGGAAGATCTTCAGGGGCTTAGTGTTAGGTTTATTTAAGGGGGGTTTGGGTTAGATTAGGGGTATGTGGGTGGTGGGTTGTAATGTTGGGGGGGGGTATTGTATTTATTCTTTTACAGGCAAAAGAGCTGAAATTCTTGGGGCATGCCCCGCAAAGGGCCCTGTTCAGGGCTGGTAAGGTAAAAGAGCTTGTAACTTTTTTAATTTAGAATAGGGTAGGGAATTTTTTATTTTGGGGGGCTTTGTTATTTTATTAGGGGGCTTAGAGTAGGTGTAATTAGTTTAAAATTGTTGTAATATTTTTCTTATGTTTGTAAATATTTTTTTATTTTTTGTAACTTAGTTCTTTTTTATTTTTTGTACTTTAGCTAGTTTATTTAATTGTATTTATTTGTAGGAATTGTGTTTAATTAATTTATTGATAGTGTAGTGTTAGGTTAATTGTAGGTAATTGTAGGTAGTTTATTTAATTATTTTATTGATAGGGTAGTGTTAGGTTTAATTATATCTTAGGTTAGGATTTATTTTACAGGTAAATTTGTTATTATTTTAACTAGGTAACTATTAAATAGTTCTTAACTATTTAATAGCTATTGTACCTGGTTAAAATAATTACAAAGTTGCCTGTAAAATAAATATTAATCCTAAAATAGCTATAATATAATTATAATTTATATTGTAGCTATATTAGGATTTATTTTACAGGTAAGTATTTAGCTTTAAATAGGAATCATTTATTTAATAAGAGTTAATTTATTTCGTTAGATGTAAATTATATTTAAGTTAGGGGGGTGTTAGTGTTAGGGTTAGACTTAGCTTTAGGGGTTAATCAATTTATTAGAATAGCGGTGAGCTCCGCTCGGCAGATTAGGGGTTAATAATTGAAGTTAGGTGTCGGCGATGTTAGGGAGGGCAGATTAGGGGGTTAATAATATTTATTATAGGGTTAGTGAGGCGGGTTAGGGGTTAATAACTTTATTATAGTAGCGCTCAGGTCCGCTCGGCAGATTAGGGGTTAATAAGTGTAGGCAGGTGTCGGCGACGTTGAGGGGGGCAGATTAGGGGTTAATAAATATAATATAGGGGTCGGCGGTGTTAGGGGTAGCAGATTAGGGGTACATAGGGATAACGTAGGTGACGGCGCTTTGCGGTCGGAAGATTAGGGGTTAATTATTTTAAGTAGCTGGCGGCGACGTTGTGGGGGGCAGGTTAGGGGTTAATAAATGTAATACAGGGGTCGGCGGGGTTAGGGGCAGCAGATTAGGGGTACATACGTATAACGTAGGTGGCGGTCGGCAGATTAGGGGTTAAAAATTTTAATCGAGTGGCGGCGATATGGGGGGAGCTCGGTTTAGGGGTACATAGGTAGTTTATGGGTGTTAGTGTACTTTAGGGTACAGTAGTTAAGAGCTTTATGAACCGGCGTTAGCCAGAAAGCTCTTAACTCCTGCTATTTTCAGGCGGCTGGAATTTTGTCGTTAGAGCTCTAACGCTCACTTCAGAAACGACTCTAAATACCGGCGTTAGAAAGATCCCATTGAAAAGATAGGATACGCAAATGGCGTAAGGGGATCTGCGGTATGGAAAAGTCGCGGCTGAAAAGTGAGCGTTAGACCCTTTAATCACTGACTCCAAATACCAGCGGGCGGCCAAAACCAGCGTTAGGAGCCTCTAACGCTGGTTTTGACGGCTACCGCCGAACTCCAAATCTAGGCCTAAGTAAGTTTTTAAAAGGTTTTATACTGGATTTTTAGATCAGTATCTGTGCATATTTTTCTTTATAGTAGTGTCTATTACATACAGTTGTATGAAAATTAATGTATACTGTACCTTTAAGAACAGGTGATGGTTTGAATGAGAAAATGCAACTATTTAAAATACAAAAATAAACATTAAGGAACAAGTTCCCATAAATGTAATACTCTGAAACAGGTAACAAGCCATTTGGAACACATTTAGGGAAAACACATTTTATAGTACAGTGTCTCTTTAACATCAACACATCAAGGTTATTATCAAAAAGATGAAAATGAAACGTCTGTATGCTTGGCACTGTTTACAAAATGTAAAGATGTGATAGAGAACACTATGAACTTTTGTTTTCTCATATTGATGCCATTTTTTCTTTCTTTCTTTTTGTTTTGTTATGCTATGTAGGTGTCTATGCAAATAAAGATGGGATCTAAAAGCACCTTTCTTTACAGAGGTACCAATTTTATTTTTTTATTCATGTGTGTATTTATTTCAGTTGTTCTAGATTAAATGCATTACTCATTATTTTTGTAAAATGTGTTTTATATTCAAGGGTGTAAGGAGATATAATAGAATATTCACCATTCAATAAAAGGCTAGGGTGTCTATCGCAGTCAGACTCAGGCTGTTTGTGTCTTCCCTGCTTTAACATATTCTCCACATGCAATGAGTGAACAGCAACAACACTTATGGCAATCACCATAAACATATCGGAGGTAAAAGAATGACAAAAAGACAGTTAAAGGGACACTGAACCCAAAAATGTTGTTTTGTAATTCAGAAAGAGCATGCAATTTTAAGCAACTAATTTACTCCTATTATCAATTTTTCTTTGTTCTCTTGCTATCTTTATTTGAAAAAGAAGGCATCTATGCTTTTTTTGGGTTCAGTACTCTGGACAGCAATTTTTTATTGGTGGATGAATTTATCCACCAATCAGCAAGGACAACCCAGGTTGTTCACCAAAAATGGGCCGGCATCTAAACTTACATTCTTGCATTTTAAATAAAGGTACCAAGAGAATGAAGAAAATTTGATAATAGGAGTCAATTAGAAAGTTGCTTAAAATTTCATGCTCAATCTGAATCATGAAAGAAAAATGTTGGGTACAGTGTCCCTATAACCACGCCACACACAATGTTCAGAATGTGAACCATGTAAACCATAAAATCTTCATGCAGGCTGAGGAGGAATGCACAGGGAGATAACAGATAATAGTATAGAGAGGCACACAGAGAGTTTCAAACTATAGTTACAGTAGCCAAATGTTTAAAGCTATAACTTTCCCTCTCTGTTGAGGCAAAGCATCCTTGTGCAGATCTCCTACAATTGCCAAACGTTCCTTGTTTGCACATGAACCTGTTTATCAAAGCTGAGAACTATTTACCTTGTGGCCAAACTGCAGGGAATAGTTTTATTCTTATTACCAGCGATAGGCAAGGTGTCCATACACGGACACTGGTGTCCTTGACTGGTCCTTGCAGTGTCCGCCACCTATTTTGCAATTTGGAGGAAGCAGTAGGACAAATGAATGCTGGTCGTGACTCCTCCTTGATGCATGCGGCACCACATTTCGTGGGGTTGGGCCTGCGTGACATTGTTAAGTAGTGGGAAAGTGAGTGAGAGAGAGGGAAAAAGCAAGCTGCCTGCAGTGCAGCCTGTGTCAAACACCCGTGAGTCTTGACCAGTCCCGATTCCTTGATCAGTGCGGCAGCGTGGTGCTGGTGTCTGTGTGTAGAAAACTGCTGCCTACTTTGACAACCCTTACCTAACCAAGTAAGTAACCAACCATGATGATCATGCAATTAACATCAAGGTGGTGGGTTTGGTCAGGAGTTGCAGAGCCCCTTTAAACTGGCAGCTCTGACTACCATCATTCTCAGATAGTATCAGGTGTCCCAGCAGGGCCCTCCAGGATTCTATTTAAACAGGGATCCCAGACTCCCCCCAATCCTAGGGGGTCCTGTTTAAATAGAATCCTGGAGGCTCCTGCTGCTGGGACACATGATACTGTCTGAGGATGATGGAAGTCAGACCAGCCAGTTTAAAGAGGCTGCTGTTCTGTTTGTGCTGGGACCACCAGTGAATGTGTTAGCAGCCAGGGGGTCTGCATGCTGAGACCACCCAAGGGAGAGTGAAGGGTAAAAACAGGCTCTGCTGCAGGGAAGAGATCTAGGTGAGATGGTAACAATTCAATCCTGCTTGTACTCAGGTGGAATTGAGTCCTGCTTCCCCACAGATACATATTTTATTTCTGCATGGTGATGGGCGGTACATGAAAAGTGCTGCCCATGCTGTATGGAGCATTGGTATGCTGCGGGGGGTATCCAGTGAGTGAGGGATTATAAAGAAACTGCCCTGACTAGTTAATTGGTGTCTGTAATGAAGCATAGTACAGGGCAGCACATTTCATGTATTGCCCTTCTCTAACACTTCTGCTGGATGGCTATTCCACCATGCATCCACTACCCCCTCTGTAAATAGAGTGTTTTTTGATGTTTTTAATTTGAAATGTACCTTGGTGTCCTTCACTAAGGTATGTACTTTGGAAAATGTCCACCACAGCCTTGGTCCGTGCCTATCCCTGCTTATTACTGTCTTTATCCTCTGAATCACTCTGTAACATTCTTATCAGAGGTAAAGTGCAATGTAAATAAGTACTGGTTAAAACATTACATTGAAATCAGGGCCAAAATTAACCAGGGGGAATCAAAACTTCACAAGAGGAGAGTTAGATTATTACCTAGAGTATGTGCCCCCATAACAGCATGTGTAGGTAATTGTTATGATATGTCTTCTTGGCTGCCATATTTCAGCAATGATCACTGTTTTAATCCTCCCACTTCTCCATTCTCTGTACTGTGCTTATTGTTGTTTAAGTGAGTGCAGCATACATGATCAGAATCCATAGAGAAGAACAGCTTATAATAGGGGATAGAGCACATGACTACTTAGGAAATATACCTTCCATGGGTTTTTCTTTGGAAATGCACATGTAACTGATAAAAGAAAGTGCAAGGGATATGAATCTTAACTGGCATATAATGTTGACATGTGGGCTAGATACGAGTAGTGCACTAACAGTTGTGCGCAAGCAAAAAGGGGTTTATTGCGGCTCTTTGCATACATCAGAAGTAGCGTGGTATTATGAGTTGAAAGTAAACGCATTCATTTGAGCGCAATTGGATTTAACGCGCATCAGGATAGCGTGACCTCAGAGCTGTGGTTAACTGTTACACAAGACAAAAATATTGCACAGAACACATCAAAGTCACATTTAAAAGTACAGTTACACTCATAATAACACTTTCTGAATTTTTTTTCTTTTAAAAATACATATAAAAGTTATTAGGGCTCAAAGATATGAGGTCTCAAGTTTTAGAAATAAAAGGCAAGCAAAGGGATTTAACATAAACATACATACGTACATATACATGTCTAAATATGTAAATGCATATATATATATATTTATATGTGTGTACATATGTATTTATGTGCATATATGTGTTTTTACAGACTTATATACACATATAAATACATAAATACATATGTATACATATATAGACATACGTACAAAGAACATCAGAGCTGAAAAAGACAAACACAGCGCATCCCTTCTAAGAGTAAAAGTTTTATTTAAAGAAATATAGAGCTTGTTAAAATAACACTTACAAGATTTGAAAAATTATCAGGCATTCAGAAAAAACAAACAGCCGCTCTGAGCCGTGCCGTCAACGGATTACCAACGAGACTGGGAGGTAGATGGTAACAGCCCCAAACGAGGTAGGCGCCAAAGTCACTCATGGGCGCTCCTGTCAAGATGGAGTAATTCGGGTACGTGCGTGACGTCAGAGCGTTGATGACCTCAACGCGTTTCGTCCTATAACGTTAGGACTTTCTCAAGAGGGTGGATGTTAGACGTTACCAGGTGCACATGCATATAGCTAGAGGTTGAACCTGATTGGCTATTACAGCAGGTTGACCTTTGCACTTGGATAAAATATTATTCGCTAAATGCGGCTGCACCCGGATAGGTAAAATCCATAATGATGAAACACAAATGGGTTTATATAGTTAAAATGATCATAAAAGGAGGTTTTGCATTATATGTGTACATAGATCCTAAAACAATGGTGTAAAAAACTCATATTGATCTAAAAACACAATATGTTCATATGTACCATAAAACATAAAATATAAATACAGTTCATCATTTAAAAAGATATAAATAAATATATGAAATAAATGAATAATGAGGAAATAAAATCTAAAGTTGCCCAGAACAGTTCATGAATAAAAACTCTAATGAAGATGAGGAAAAAGAGGCGCTGAGTCTTCAAGTTGATGCAAAAAGGTTTATTAGGAGCAGGCTTCCATATAAGACAACAGGTGAGCTCCTATCTTACGCGCTTCGCGCATGGGCACATGCGCTTCATCAGAGATAATGATTCCTGCTGCTGGAGGTCAATTTATAGGTCTGGTGGGCCAATGAGAGGTGTATTAGAGAAGGTGTGTACAAGTTAACCCTTGATGTATAGGATAGGCTGTATAGACTAGTAAAAGGGGAATGGCACACCATAATACACCTGACAATGCAAGCAGATGCTCCCACACAAAATATTGTTATCCAGCAGGAGGAAGCATATTAGAACAAAATCAAACATATAACAGGTTCATAAAAATATGGCAATACAGTTAGTATTTGCAATGAGGATGCTTGTCATTAGACCGTATATTGGGACTACTTGTATTAGGTATATAAATATGTGTTTACAATTAAGAAAACTCTTGTTGAAGCCCATAATATGGGTAACTTTACTAGTCCCAGTGTATACTGAATAATGAATTACTTTGACAGACAAGGAAAAATAATAATTAAAAAAAGTTAATAACATTTAGGCTCAATATTTAGTGAGGGACTCAAAACACTTTATGTTGTAAATGGTGTTAGCAAACTAGAGAATAGAGAGCACTAGAAGAATAGTAAGTGAACAAGCTAGATGGTATGTGTCTCTGTATATATCCCTGTTGAATTTTGATATTAAACTATAATGTGTAAGTGATATGTGGTTAGTCATTAATTTACACAACTATCATGTAATACTTATTTTGTTTAAAAACACCATAAGGAGTAATAAGTTCATAGATAGGAATGACTGGGATTTCAAACTCCAGTTATTTAAGAGAAAACAAAAGGGGAGATAACTGAGACAACTATGCTCTAGAAGATAAAAACATTTTCTTGTATGACAAAAAATAAAAAATGAAAGATAAAAGAAGGGGAAGACTAACTGAATAAATGGAAGGGGAAGAAATAATAAGAGAGTATGCAACCTCTGATAGCCCTATGGACTGTTAAAGCTTTTTAGGACCTGGATTTGCTTGAAATGTTGTGTGTTAATATGACATTATTTGGAGAAAAAAGACTAGGGTGTGCAGATATGCACAGATATTTGCTTGAGTTTTATAACATAAGTGGGTGTGATTATTTGTGAGTTTGTCTATGAAAAAACTCACGTCATATTTTTTATTCATACCTTGTGGTGCTCTAGTCTGTAACGTGAATATCCAATATACTTCTCTTTTAAGTAATGTCCTATTTCTATCACCCCCTAACGTTTTTTTTTGGATTCGTTCAATTGCCTTAAAGGAAAAATTGGATAATTTCTGTGGATGTGTGTGGACGTGTTTGGCTACCGGGGTTCTTGGGATTTCTTCTTCTATTGATAAGAGATGTTCTCTAATACGATCTTTTAAAGGACGTGTAGTGATACCTGTATATTGTTGTTTACAGTATGTGCACGTTATAAGGTATATTACATGTGTAGACGTACAGTCCATTCTAGTTGTAATGGGATATGATTTATTAGTTTCTGAGGAATTAAATGTAGAGCTCTTGTCAGTATATTTGCAGCTTTTGCATGGAAGATGTCCACATTTGAAATTATCTTTAATAGGTGTTAGCCAATTGGTGTTAGGTAAGGTCTTACAGTGGAATTTTTGTGTAATTTGATCACGTATAGTTGGTGCTGTTTTGGCTACAAATTTGATGTTTTTGTCTAATTTACGTCTTAAAGACATATCTCCGTTCAAGACCGGTAAGTATTTCTTAATGATCTTAACTATGGTGTGGAATTGATTGCTGTATCTGGTTGTGAAACATATATTTTCTTTAGGTATGATGGTCTTATTCTCACTATTAGATATTCTCTGAGTTTTGGTACTTGTATTCTTTGTGAGAAGCTTATCCCTATCCATTCTTGCTACCTGTGATTTGGTCTTAAGGAGGATGCTTTTCTTGTATCCTCTTGCTACTAGTCTGTGAGTGAGTTCTTCTGCTTGTTTATTGTACAAATATATTGTGCTACAATTTCTTCGTAATCTAAGGTATTGGCCCTTGGGGATACCTTTTGAGATATGCGAAGCATGACAAGAATCAGCTCTAAGAATAGTGTTTTTGGATAATGGTTTTCTAAATGTGCTAGTTATTATCTGGCCTTCATCATTATGCTCTAGAGTGAGGTCTAGAAAATCTATTGTCGAGTCATTATTTTTGTGGGTAAATTCTAAGTTCAGTGTATTGTTGTTGAAGTAGGTAATCATTTCTTGTATGGTTAGTTCCGTGTTCTTTTTATAGATGAGAATAAGATCATCTATAAACCTACCATATACAACTACTTTGTCCCCGAGGGACAGCCCACCCAAAAGACATAGAGGTGTTCAAAATATCCCATGTACAAATTAGCATATGAGGGGGCAAACTTGGCCCCCATGGCAGTGCCACATTTTTGGAGGTAGTACTGGCCCTCGAAGACAAAGTAGTTGTGGGAGAGGAGAAATGATGTGAGTTCTTCTACGAATGCAATGAATTGATCAGGATAGCTAGTGTACCGTTTGAGCATGTATGTAAGAGCTTTGAGGCCTTCCTCATGAGGAATGCTTGAGTAAAGAGCTGTTACGTCTATGGTAAGCCATGTATAATTTTCTTGCCAGGAAATTGATTGTATTTGTTGTATAAGATGAGTGCTATCACGTATGTAACCGGGCAAGGACTTAACAATGGGTTGTAGCACATTGTCTAGCCAGTCACCTATCCTCTCACACAGTGAACCCCGCTGGCCACAATGGGTCTGCCCGGTGTGTTGGTAAGAGTTTTGTGTATTTTTGGTACTGTGCGAAAGGTAGGGATGGTGGGATGTTCCACTAGACAATATTCAGCTAGCTCTAGGTTGAGGATGCCTTCTTCCACTGCTCAATCTAATAGTGTGTGGAGTTCTTGTTTGTATTTATGAATTGGATTAAATGTCAGTTTCTGATATGTATCACTGTAATTTAGTTGTCTATAGACTTCTTTCTTATAGTCAGCTGTGTTCAAAATGACTACAGCTCCCCCCTTGTCTGCTGGGGTGACTACAATGTCTTTGTTGTTACTGAGTGACAAGAGTGCTTGTTGTTCTTTACTTGATAAATTATGTTTGTTCTTAAGTGCTGAAGATGTGTTAGGTGGTGTTTCTAGTGAAAAGTGTAAACTGGTAATCTCTAGTTCTATTAAACTTTGAAACATTTCTATCGATTCACTCCTGCTGTGGACTGGATAGAAATACGATTTATTATGGGAGGAAGTGTTGAATTTAGGGATAGTGTCATAAGTGCTAGCTTCTCTTAGTGTTGTAGCTTGTAGTGAAATGAGTGTATTGAGGTCCTGCTGGTCCATGAATTTTAGGCCTATGGATTGTTGAGTAGTGATAGTGTTATTTTCCAATAGTTATTTCTTTCATGTAATTAGCAAGAGTCCATGAGCTAGTGACGTATGGGATATACATTCCTACCAGGAGGGGCAAAGTTTCCCAAACCTCAAAATGCCTATAAATACACCCCTCACCACACCCACAATTCAGTTTTACAAACTTTGCCTCCCATGGAGGTGGTGAAGTAAGTTTGTGCTAGATTCTAAGTTGATATGCGCTTCGCAGCAGGCTGAAGCCCAGTTTTCCTCTCAGAGTGCAGTGAATGTCAGAGGGATGTGAAGAGAGTATTGCCTATTTGAATTCAATGGTCTTCCTCTAGGGGATCTATTTCATAAGTTCTCTGTTATCGGTCGTAGAGATTTCTTCTCCTACCTCCCTTTTCAGATCGACGATATACTCTTATATACCATTACCTCTACTGATTCTCGTTTCAGTACTGGTTTGGCTATCTACTATATGTAGATGAGTGTCTTGGGGTAAGTAAATCTTATTTCTATTTTATGACACTCAAAGCTATGGTTGGGCACTTTATATGTAAAGTTCTAAATATATGTCTTAAAACTTATATTTGCCTTGATTCAGGATAATCAGTATTCCTTCTTTCAGACTGTCAGTTTCATTTTTTGGGAAAATGCATATGAATAAATATTTTTTCTTACCTTAAAGAAATTTCAATTGACTTTTTTCCTTGCGGGCTTTTAGGCTCGCCGGGGCAAAAAATGCTTAAATTTATTGCGTCATTTTTGGCGCAAATTTTTTTGGCGCAAAATTTCGTGATTTCCGGCGCCATAGTTGACGCCGGAAGTTTTCACGTGGTTGCGTTATTTTTGGCGCATGCGTGTTACAGACGTTTTTGGCGCCAAAAAATGTGGGCGTCATTTTTGGCGCCAAATAATGTGGGCGTCATTCTTGGCGCCAAAAAAGTGGGCGTCATTCTTGGTGCCAGTTTTTTCACATTATTTCAGTCTCATTTCTTTGTTGCTTCTGGTTGCTAGAGGCTTGTTTGTTTTGCATTTTTTCCCATTCCTGAAACTGTCATTTAAGGAATTTGATAATTTTGCTTTATGTGTTGTTTTTTCTATTACATATTGCAAGATGTCCCAACCTGACCCTGGATCAGAATCTACTTCTGGAAAGACGCTGCCTGATGTTGGTTCTACCAAAGCTAAGTGCATTTGTTGTAAACTTTTGGTAACTGTTCCTCCGGCTGTAGTTTGTGTTAGTTGTCATGAAAAACTTTCTAACGCAGATAATGTCTCCATTAGTAATAATCCATTACCTGTTGTTGTTCCTTCAACATCTAATGTTCAGGATGTTCCTGTTAATGTAAGAGAATTTGTTTCTAATTCTATTAGGAAGGCTCTGTCTGTTATTCCTCCTTCCAGTAAACGTAAAAGGTCTTTTAAAACTTCTCATATTTCAGATGAATTTTTAAATTACCGCCATCATTCTGACTTATCTATTTCTGATGAGGACCTCTCTGGTTCAGAAGATTCTACCTCAGATATTGACACTGATAAATCTTCATATTTATTTAAAATGGAATTTATTCGTTCTTTACTTAAAGAAGTACTAATTGCTTTAGAAATAGAGGATTCTGGTCCTCTTGATACTAATTCTAAACGTTTAGATAAGGTATTTAAATCTCCTGTGGTTATTCCAGAAGTTTTTGATCTTGGCCTCTCATCTAAACAAGAAACTTCCCAGGTATCTGTCCAGATCCAGGGATCCTCAGGCGGAAGCAGTGGACGCGTTGTCGCTTCCTTGGAATTATCAACCTGCTTATATCTTTCCGCCTCTAGTTCTTCTTCCAAAAGTGATTTCCAAAATCCTAATGGAGCGTTCGTTTGTACTGCTGGTGGCTCCAGCATGGCCTCACAGGTTTTGGTATGCGGATCTCGTTCGGATGGCCAGTTGCCAACCTTGGACACTTCCGTTAAGGCCAGACCTTCTATCTCAAGGCCCTTTTTCTTTCATGTAATTAGCAAGAGTCCATGAGCTAGTGACGTATGGGATATACATTCCTACCAGGAGGGGCAAAGTTTCCCAAACCTCAAAATGCCTATAAATACACCCCACACCACACCCACAATTCAGTTTTACAAACTTTGCCTCCTATGGAGGTGGTGAAGTAAGTTTGTGCTAGATTCTACGTTGATATGCGCTCCGCAGCAAGTTGGAGCCCGGTTTTCCTCTCAGCGTGCAGTGAATGTCAGAGAGATGTGAGGAGAGTATTGCCTATTTGAATGCAGTGATCTCCTTCTACGGGGTCTATTTCATAGGTTCTCTGTTATCGGTCGTAGAGATTCATCTCTTACCTCCCTTTTCAGATCGACGATATACTCTTATTTATATACCATTACCTCTGCTGATTCTCGTTTCAGTACTGGTTTGGCTTTCTACAAACATGTAGATGAGTGTCCTGGGGTAAGTAAATCTTATTTTCTATGACACTCTAAGCTATGGTTGGGCACTTTGTTTATAAAGTTCTAAATATATGTATTCAAACATTTATTTGCCTTGACTCAGAATGTTCAACATTCCTTATTTTCAGACAGTCAGTTTCATATTTGGGATAATGCATTTGAATCAATCATTTTTTCTTACCTTAAAAAATTTGACTCTTTTTTCCCTGTGGGCTGTTAGGCTCGCGGGGGCTGAAAATGCTTCATTTTATTGCGTCATTCTTGGCGCGGACTTTTTTGGCGCAAAAAATCTTTTCCGTTTCCGGCGTCATACGTGTCGCCGGAAGTTGCGTCATTTTTTGACGTTCTTTTGCGCCAAAAATGTCGGCGTTCCGGATGTGGCGTCATTTTTGGCGCCAAAAGCATTTAGGTGCCAAATAATGTGGGCGTCTTATTTGGCGCTAAAAAAATATGGGCGTCGCTTTTGTCTCCACATTATTTAAGTCTCATTTTTCATTGCTTCTGGTTGCTAGAAGCTTGTTCTTTGGCATTTTTTCCCATTCCTGAAACTGTCATTTAAGGAATTTGATCAATTTTGCTTTATATGTTGTTTTTTCTCTTACATATTGCAAGATGTCTCACGTTGCATCTGAGTCAGAAGATACTTCAGGAAAATCGCTGTCTAGTGCTGGAACTACCAAAGCTAAGTGTATCTGCTGTAAACTTTTGGTAGCTATTCCTCCGGCTGTTGTTTGTATTAATTGTCATGACAAACTTGTTAATGCAGATAATATTTCCTTTAGTAATGTACCATTGCCTGTTGCAGTTCCTTCAACTTCTAAGGTGCAGAATGTTCCTGATAACATAAGAGATTTTGTTTCTGAATCCATCAAGAAGGCTATGTCTGTTATTTCTCCTTCTAGTAAACATAAAAAATCTTTTAAAACTTCTCTCTCTACAGATGAATTTTTAAATGAACATCATCATTCTGATTCTGATGACTCTTCTGGTTCAGAGGATTCTGTCTCAGAGATTGATGCTGATAAATCTTCATATTTATTTAAAATGGAATTTATTCGTTCTTTACTTAAAGAAGTACTAATTGCTTTAGAAATAGAGGATTCTGGTCCTCTTGATACTAATTCTAAACGTTTAGATAAGGTATTTAAATCTCCTGTGGTTATTCCAGAAGTTTTTCCTGTTCCTAATGCTATTTCTGAAGTAATTTCCAAAGAATGGGATAAATTGGGTAATTCATTTACTCCTTCTAAACGTTTTAAGCAATTATATCCTGTGCCGTCTGACAGATTAGAATTTTGGGACAAAATCCCTAGAGTTGATGGGGCTATTTCTACCCTTGCTAAACGTACTACTATTCCTACGTCAGATGGTACTTCGTTTTCGTTTAGATAGGAAAATTGAATCCTTTCTAAGAAAAGCTTATCTGTGTTCAGGTAATCTTCTTAGTCCTGCTATATCATTGGCTGATGTTGCTGCAGCTTCAACTTTTTGGTTGGAAACTTTAGCGCAACAAGTAACAGATCATGATTCTCATAATATTATTATTCTTCTTCAGCATGCTAATAATTTTATCTGTGATGCCATTTTTGATATTATCAGAGTTGATGTCAGGTTTATGTCTCTAGCTATTTTAGCTAGAAGAGCTTTATGGCTTAAGACTTGGAATGCTGATATGGCTTCTAAATCAACTCTACTTTCCATTTCTTTCCAGGGTAACAAATTATTTGGTTCTCAGTTGGATTCTATTATCTCAACTGTTACTGGTGGGAAAGGAACTTTTTTACCACAGGATAAAAAATCTAAGGGTAAAAACAGGGCTAATAATCGTTTTTGTTCCTTTCGTTTCAACAAAGAACAAAAGCCTGATCCTTCATCCTCAGGAGCAGTTTCAGTTTGGAAACCATCTCCAGTCTGGAATAAATCCAAGCCTGCTAGAAAGGCAAAGCCTGCTTCTAAGTCCACATGAAGGTGCGGCCCTCATTCCAGCTCAGCTGGTAGGGGGCAGGTTACGTTTTTTCAAAGAAATTTGGATCAATTCTGTTCACAATCTTTGGATTCAGAACATTGTTTCAGAAGGGTACAGAATTGGTTTCAAGATGAGACCTCCTGCAAAGAGATTTTTTCTTTCCCGTGTCCCAGTAAATCCAGTGAAAGCTCAAGCATTTCTGAATTGTGTTTCAGATCTAGAGTTGGCTGGAGTAATTATGCCAGTTCCAGTTCCGGAACAGGGGATGGGGTTTTATTCAAATCTCTTCATTGTACCAAAGAAGGAGAATTCCTTCAGACCAGTTCTGGATCTAAAAATATTGAATCGTTATGTAAGGATACCAATGTTCAAAATGGTAACTGTAAGGACTATCTTGCCTTTTGTTCAGCAAGGGCATTATATGTCCACAATAGATTTACAGGATGCATATCTGCATATTCCGATTCATCCAGATCATTATCAGTTCCTGAGATTCTCTTTTCTGGACAAGCATTACCAGTTTGTGGCTCTGCCGTTTGGCCTAGCTACAGCTCCAAGAATTTTTACAAAGGTTCTTGGTGCCCTTCTGTCTGTAATCAGAGAACAGGGTATTGTGGTATTTCCTTATTTGGACGATATCTTGGTACTTGCTCAGTCTTTACATTTAGCAGAATCTCATACGAATCGACTTGTGTTGTTTCTTCAAGATCATGGTTGGAGGATCAATTTACCAAAAAGTTAATTGATTCCTCAGACAAGGGTAACCTTTCTGGGTTTCCAGATAGATTCAGTGTCCATGACTCTGTCTTTAACAGACAAGAGACGTCTAAAATTGATTTCAGCTTGTCGAAACCTTCAGTCACAATCATTCCCTTCGGTAGCCTTATGCATGGAAATTCTAGGTCTTATGACTGCTGCATCGGACGCGATCCCCTTTGCTCGTTTTCACATGCGACCTCTTCAGCTCTGTATGCTGAATCAATGGTGCAAGGATTACACAAAGATATCTCAATTAATATCTTTAAAACCGATTGTACGACACTCTCTAACGTGGTGGACAGATCACCATCGTTTAATTCAGGGGGCTTCTTTTGTGCTTCCGACCTGGACTGTAATTTCAACAGATGCAAGTCTCACAGGTTGGGGAGCTGTGTGGGGATCTCTGACGGCACAAGGAGTTTGGGAATCTCAGGAGGTGAGATTACCGATCAATATTTTGGAACTCCGTGCAATTTTCAGAGCTCTTCAGTTTTGGCCTCTTCTGAAGAGAGAATCGTTCATTTGTTTTCAGACAGACAATGTCACAACTGTGGCTTACATCAATCATCAAGGAGGGACTCACAGTCCTCTGGCTATGAAAGAAGTATCTCGAATTTTGGTTTGGGCGGAATCCAGCTCCTGTCTAATCTCTGCGGTTCATATCCCAGGTATAGACAATTGGGAAGCGGATTATCTCAGTCGCCAAACGTTGCATCCGGGCGAATGGTCTCTTCACCCAGAGGTATTTCTTCAGATTGTTCAAATGTGGGAACTTCCAGAAATAGATCTGATGGCGTCTCATCTAAACAAGAAACTTCCCAGGTATCTGTCCAGATCCCGGGATCCTCAGGCGGAGGCAGTGGATGCATTATCACTTCCTTGGAAGTATCATCCTGCCTATATCTTTCCGCCTCTAGTTCTTCTTCCAAGAGTAATCTCCAAGATTCTGAAGGAATGCTTGTTTGTTCTGCTGGTAGCTCCGGCATGGCCTCACAGGTTTTGGTATGCGGATCTTGTCCGGATGGCCTCTTACCAACCGTGGACTCTTCCGTTAAGACCAGACCTTCTGTCGCAAGGTCCTTTTTTCCATCAGGATCTGAAATCCTTAAATTTAAAGGTATGGAGATTGAACGCTTGATTCTTGGTCAAAGAGGTTTCTCTGACTCTGTGATTAATACTATGTTACAGGCGCGTAAATCTGTATCTAGAGAGATATATTATAGAGTCTGGAAGACTTATATTTCCTGGTGTCTTTCTCGTCATTTTTCTTGGCATTCTTTTAGAATACCGAGAATTTTACAGTTTCTTCAGGATGGTTTAGATAAGGGTTTGTCCGCAAGTTCCTTGAAAGGTCAAATCTCTGCTCTTTCTGTTCTTTTTCACAGAAAGATTGCTATTCTTCCTGATATTCATTGTTTTGTACAATCTTTGGTTCGTATAAAACCTGTCATTAAGTCAATTTCTCCTCCTTGGAGTTTGAATTTGGTTCTGGGGGCTCTTCAAGCTCCTCCATTTGAACCTATGCATTCATTGGACATTAAATTACTTTCTTGGAAAGTTTTGTTCCTTTTGGCAATCTCTTCTGCCAGAAGAGTTTCTGAATTATCTGCTCTTTCTTGTGAGTCTCCTTTTCTGATTTTTCATCAGGATAAGGCGTGTTGCGAACTTCTTTTGAATTTTTACCTAAAGTTGTGAATTCCAACAACATTAGTAGAGAAATTGTGGTTCCTTCATTATGTCCTAATCCTAAGAATTCTAAGGAGAAATCGTTGCATTCTTTGGATGTTGTTAGAGCTTTGAAATATTATGTTGAAGCTACTAAGTCTTTCCGAAAGACTTATAGTTTATTTGTTATCTTTTCCGGTTCTAGAAAAGGCCAGAAAGCTTCTGCCATTTCTTTGGCATCTTGGTTGAAATCTTTAATTCATCATGCCTATGTTGAGTCGGGTAAAACTCCGCCTCAGAGGATTACAGCTCATTCTACTAGGTCAGTTTCTACTTCCTGGGCGTTTAGGAATGAAGCTTCGATTGATCAGATTTGCAAAGCAGCAACTTGGTCCTCTTTGCATACTTTTACTAAATTCTACCATTTTGATGTATTTTCTTCTTCTGAAGCAGTTTTTGGTAGAAAAGTACTTCAGGCAGCGGTTTCAGTTTGAATCTTCTGCTTTTGTTTTTCATTAAACTTTATTTTGGGTGTGGATTATTTTCAGCAGGAATTGGCTGTCTTTATTTTATCCCTCCCTCTCTAGTGACTCTTGTGTGGAAAGATCCACATCTTGGGTAATCATTATCCCATACGTCACTAGCTCATGGACTCTTGCTAATTACATGAAAGAAAACATAATTTATGTAAGAACTTACCTGATAAATTCATTTCTTTCATATTAGCAAGAGTCCATGAGGCCCGCCCTTTATTTGTGGTGGTTATGATTTTTGTATAAAGCACAATTATTCCAATTCCTTATTTTATATGCTTTCGCACTTTTTTATCACCCCACTTCTTGGCTATTCGTTAAACTGAATTGTGGGTGTGGTGAGGGGTGTATTTATAGGCATTTTGAGGTTTGGGAAACTTTGCCCCTCCTGGTAGGAATGTATATCCCATACGTCGCTAGCTCATGGACTCTTGCTAATATGAAAGAAATGAATTTATCAGGTAAGTTCTTACATAAATTATGTTTTTCCATCAGGATCTCAAATCATTAAATTTGAAGGTATGGAGATTGAACGCTTGATACTTAGAGGTTTCTCTGACTCAGTGATTAATACTATGTTGCAGGCTCGTAAATCTGTATCTAGGAAGATTTATTACCGAGTCTGGAAGACTTACATTTCTTGGTGTTCTTCTCATAAATTCTCTTGGCATTCTTTTAGAATTCCTAGAATTTTACAGTTTCTTCGGGATGGTTTGGATAAGGGTTTGTCTGCAAGTTCTTTGAAAGGACAAATCTCTGCTCTTTCTGTTCTTTTTCACAGAAAAATTGCTAAACTTCCTGATATTCATTGTTTTGTACAGGCTTTGGTTCGTGTCAAGCCTGTCATTAAGTCAATCTCTCCTCCTTGGAGTCTTAATTTGGTTCTGAGGGCTTTACAGGCTCCTCCGTTTGAACCTATGCATTCTCTGGATATTAAATTACTTTCTTGGAAAGTTTTATTCCTTTTGGCCATCTCTTCTGCTAGAAGAGTTTCTGAGTTATCTGCTCTTTCTTGTGAATCTCCTTTTCTGATTTTTCATCAGGATAAGGCGGTGTTGCGGACTTCATTTAATTTTTTACCTAAAGTTGTGAATTCTAACAACATTAGTAGAGAAATTGCTGTCCCTTCATTGTGTCCTAATCCTAAGAATTCTCTGGAAAGATCTTTACATTCTTTGGATGTGGTTAGAGCTTTGAAATATTATGTTGAAGCTACTAAAGGTTTCAGAAAGACTTCTAGTCTATTTGTTATCTTTTCTGGTTCCAGGAAAGGTCAGAAGGCTTCTGCCATTTCTTTGGCATCTTGGTTAAAGTCTTTGATTCATCATGCTTATGTGGAGTCGGGTACGTCCCCGCCTCAAAGGATTACGGCTCATTCTACTAGGTCAGTTTCTACTTCCTGGGCTTTTAGGAATGAAGCCTCTGTTGATCAGATTTGCAAAGCAGCAACTTGGTCTTCTTTGCATACTTTTACTAAATTCTACCATTTTGATGTCTTCTCTTCTTCTGAAGCAGTTTTTGGTAGAAAAGTACTTCAGGCAGCTGTTTCAGTTTGATTCTTCTGCTTATTATTTCATTTTTTTTATTTGGGTTGTGGATTTTTTTCAGCGGAATTGGCTGTCTTTATTTTATCCCTCCCTCTCTAGTGACTCTTGCGTGGAAGTTCCACATCTTGGGTATCTGCTATCCCATACGTCCCTAGCTCATGGACTCTTGCTAATTACATGAAAGAAAACATAATTTATGTAAGAACTATTCATTTCTTTCATATTAGCAAGAGTCCATGAGGCCCACCCTTTTTTGTGGTGGTTATGATTTTTTTGTATAAAGCACAATTATTGCTTATTTTTTATGCTTTCGCTCCTTTCTTATCACCCCACTTCTTGGCTATTCGTTAAACTGAATTGTGGGTGTGGTGAGGGGTGTATTTATAGGCATTTTGAGGTTTGGGAAACTTTGCCCCTCCTGGTAGGAATGTATATCCCATACGTCACTAGCTCATGGACTCTTGCTAATATGAAAGAAATGAATTTATCAGGTAAGTTCTTACATAAATTATGTTTTTCCAATAGTGAAACATCTCTGGGTTGGCTATTTGTTAGTGATAATGATGAAAAGTGTTTGTATAACGTGATTTTCCTAACCAAGGCATTGATGTCTAATATAGTGGAAAATAAATCAAAGTGAGTGGATGGTGCAAATGACAATCCTTTGTTTAACAGAGTGATCTGTGGACTGGTGAGTGAAATGTTAGACAAATTAATTACTGATCCTACTTCTTCTGTGTGCCCTTTTTGATCCTGCTTGGATAACGTAGTGGTGTGTCCTTTTTTGGTGTACTACTAGTGACAGGTGTGTTTACCAGTGTGGATAGTTTTACCCTGCCCTCTGTAGTGTCAGCACTGGCTATTTCTTCATTAGTGTTGTGCGCTTGAGTATCTTCTATAGTTGATGAGGTTTCTGTGTTGTTTGTGTCTATACTAGAAAATGTGACTCGTTTGGCATTAGATGTATTGTTAAAGGTGCCCTTCCTTTTGTTTTTATTTTTGTTTTTGTTCTTGTGTTGTGAGTGGTTCTTTTGTCTGTGTGGCTGATTATTTTGCCATGAATACACAATATCTAGTGCGTAATCTTTCACATCTCTTTGATACTTATTGACTTTCCTTTCCAATAATGTAGTGTCTAGTTGTTGAATGGTAGAATCCAATTGTGTTTTATAGTCTATATATTTTTTTGTTTGTTCAAAAGGTTTCAGTGATTCAAATATTCCCTCAATTTGCACCAGCAAGGAGTCTCTTTCTTCCTTTTTATGTCTGAGTAACTGCTTCATTAAAATAATGGAGCAGTTAGTCAGATTGTTGTTCCATTCTTCCATGAAGTCAGAGTTGTGTAGTGCAAATGAGGGATACTTTTTCATCCTTAGTCCTCTAGGGACTTTTCTTTCACTGATGTATAATTCTAGAAATTCAATGTCCCACCAGAGGTTACTCTCTTTATATTTCTGTTTTTCTAAATTGCTAAAAATATGCATTAGATCCCCTTCCATGGGTTCTTCTGTTCTGATGGAGTTACCCTTTAATGCAGTGTTCATTATGTGTTTTCTTCTGTCTGTGTCTAATACCCTCGTGGGAAGGTTGCTTTCAGCCATAATGAATTGCAAGATGTCTATTAGTACTAGTGTACTATTTAACTGTGTAGAAAATACTTAGGATAGTTCTAAATGTTAGGAAAACCTGAACAAAGAGAGAAACTATAGAGGCTAATGATCTATAACTGATCGGGGGTAAAAGTTTCTCAGAAAGGAAGATATGCACTCTGTATAGAAGTACCTAAATTGTATGGATAGTAGGTAGTATGTATAAGTATACAAAGTGTGTGTACTTCATCTACTATAATCTATAATAGAGGTATATGATACTGTCTACAATCAACGATATTTGCTTTCTAGTGTATACAAGGCTAGAGTGAGAAATATAACTATGATGATATCAATCTTAGGTATTATATAGTAACACTTATAGGCAAAAGCAGTCCTGGGAATTCCAAGATGGTGTTGATCCTGCTAGGTAGATGGAAAACAGGATAGTCACTGTGTCAGATTTAAATGGGTCACAGCTGGCGGATTTGAGTAGTCCCAATCAAAAACGGCTCTTACAGTGTCCCTTCTTTAGGTTTTTTGTATGTAGACAGTTATTTAAATAGGTTTTTTTAGGCCACTGTGGCGGCGTGATGTGAGGGATTGAAAAACAGACAGGCAAGTCACTGTACTGTAGTTGTGAAAAACCCACCCACAAAGAGATCCACTTGATTTCTTATGCGGAGAGACCAAAGTTGAGACCTAATGCTGTGACTCTAACAGTTTTTAGACAATATTCCTCTCGAACATATATGTCTCTATTGTAGCAAATATAAGTACAGTTCAACAGTATGTATCAGAATAAGAGTACTCACAAGTGGTGATAACTATCCTGCTCCGCTCACCGGTTGTTGGATCTGTTGCAGAGAAACAAAAGAGGGATTGCCGATTGTGGAGCCAGAGTTGGTGTCACTTGTTGCCCAATTTGGAGTATGCAGAGTAGACAAGGTGATCCGGAGTAGGTCCTCCTGAGTAATCTCCTAGTAATCTCTGATCTCCATGCAGGGATGTCCGTGCGTATGCGCTTCCTAGCGTCTGTGCGTGTCGGGTGTTGATGAGCTCACTGAGAAAGAGCTTCTCTCACGCTAGCGTGTGGTGAGCGTGTCGCTCCGATTCTTACGTAGCTCTACGGGTCCCTCTAATGTGAAACCATACCATTCCGGTAAAGATGGCGATGATGCGGTGAGTGCGGAGATGGAGTACTCTTAAAATTCTGAATAAATATCGAATGTGCAACTTCCAAGGGAAAGGCTCAGCATGCAGCGGATCCTCCTACCGCCGGTACATATGAAGATGAGGAAAAAGAGGTGCTGAGTCTTCAAGTTGATGCAAAAAGGTTTATTAGGAGCAGGCTTCCATATAAGACAACAGGTGAGCTTCTATCTTACGCGTTTCGCGCATGGGCACATGCGCTTCATCAGAGATAATGATTCCTGCTGCTGGAGGTCAATTTATAGGTGTGGTGGGCCAATGAGAAGTGTATTAGAGAAGGTGTGTACAAGTTAACCCTTGATGTATAGGATAGGCTGTATAGACTATTAAAAGGGGCATGGCACACCATAATACACCTGACAATGCAAACAGATGCTCCCACACAAAATATTGTTATCCAGCAGGAGGAAGCATATTAGAACAAAATCAAACATATAACAGATTCATAAAAATATGGCAATACAGTTAGTATTTGCAATGAGGATGCTTGTCATTAGACCGTATATTGGGACTACTTGTATTAGGTATATAAATATGTGTTTACAATTAAGAAAACTCTTGTTGAAGCCCATAATATGGGTAACTTTACTAGTCCCAGTGTATACTGAATAATGAATTACTTTGACAGACAAGGAAAAATAATAATTAAAAAAGTTAATAACATTTAGGCTCAATATTTAGTGAGCATGAGTTAAGGGACTCAAAACACTTTATGTTGAAAATGGTGTTAGCAAACTAGAGAATAGAGAGTACTAGAAGAATAGTAAGTGAACGAGCTAGATGGTATGTGTCTCTGTATATATCCCTGTTGAATTTTGATATTAAACTATAATGTGTAAGTGATATGTGGTTAGTCATTAATTTACACAACTATCATGTAATACTTATTTTGTTTAAAAACACCATAAGGAGTAATAAGTTCATAGATAGGAATGACTGGAATTTCAAACTCCAGTTATTTAAGAGAAAACAAAAGGGGAGATAACTGAGACAACTATGCTCTAGAAGATAAAAACATTTTCTTGTATGACAAAAAATAAAAAATGAAAGATTAAAGAAGGGGAAGACTAACTGAATAAATGGAAGGGGAAGAAATAATAAGAGAGTATGCAACCTCTGATAGCCCTATGGACTGTTAAAGCTTTTTAGGACCTGGATTTGCTTGAAATGTTTTGTGTTAATATGACATTATTTGGAGAAAGAAGACTAGGGTGTGCAGATATGCACAGATATTTGCTTGAGTTTTATAACATAAGTGGGTGTGATTACTTGTGAGTTAGTCTATGAAAAAACTCACGTCATATTTTTTATTCATACCTTGTGGTGCTCTAGTCTGTAACGTGAATATCCAATATACTTCTCTTTTAAGTAATGTCCTATTTCTATCACCCCCTAACAGGTTTTTTTTTGGATTTGTTCAGTTGCCTTAAAGAAAAAATTGGATAATTTCTGTGGATGTGTTTTTAACAAAAAACAAAGATGACAATATTAGATTTATCACTACCTATAATCAGGGTAGTAAATCTATAGAAAAAATAATCAATTCCCATTGGGACATTCTCAAAGCAGACCCTGTATTAGGTAAGGCCCTTCCAAATAGACCTATCTTTACCTATAAGAAAAATAGGGATCCCAAGAACATCCTGGCCCCCTCGAAACTAAGACCTATCACTCAGACACCATCAAATAATATTATGAGCAGTAATTTGTTGGGCAATTCTAAAGGTACCAAAAGATGTGGAGTAGATGTGGAATGTGTTCTCATATTTGCAAACAAGACTACTTTCATGACTCCAAAAATGAGAAAAAATATTCAATTAAAAATAGATTCTCATGTAGTTCAACATACATTGTTTACATGCTTAGTTGTAATTGTAATTTAATTTATATTGGACGCACTAAGAGAACCATGAGAAAGAGGTTCAGTGAACACAAATTTAACATTACACATGAACTTGAGACACATAGTGTATCTTATCATTTTAAAACCAATCATGGGTCTAATCCTGATGGCCTGAAAGTAAAAATTATTGAGGGGATACCATCAAGTAAGCACGTGAACAGACTCAGAACTCTCCGTCAAAGAGAGACATTCTGGATTCACGAATTAAACACACTTTCACCCAAAGGGTTAAACATTGACCTAGATTTGAATGCTTTTATGTAAAAACATAAAATTTTATTGTTCCCCATACATTAGAGTTTTTATTCATGAACTGTTCTGGGCAACTTTAGATTTTATTTCCTCATTATTCATTTATTTCATGTATTTATATTTATTTATATTTATTTATATCTTTTTAAATGATGAACTGTATTTATATTTTATGTTTTATGGTACA
Source organism: Bombina bombina (assembly GCF_027579735.1). Lineage (NCBI taxonomy): Eukaryota > Metazoa > Chordata > Amphibia > Anura > Bombinatoridae > Bombina > Bombina bombina. The sequence continues at coordinate 175,403 of NW_026511549.1, forward strand.
TATGAACATATTGTGTTTTTAGATCAATATGAGTTTTCTACACCATTGTTTTAGGTTCTATGTACACATATAATGCAAAACTCCTTTTATGATAATTTTAACTATATAAACCCATTTGTGTTTCATCATTATGGATTTTACCTATCCGGGTGCAGCCGCATACAGCGAATAATATTTTATCCAAGTGCAAAGGTCAACCTGCAGTAATAGCCAATCAGGTTCAACCTCTAGCTATATGCATGTGCACCTGGTAACGTCTAACATCCACCCTCTTGAGAAAGTCCTAACGTTATAGGACGAAACGCGTTGAGGTCATCAACGCTCTGACGTCACGCACGTACCCGAATTACTCCATCTTGACAGGAGCGCCCATGAGTGACTTTGGCGCCTACCTCGTTTGGGGCTGTTACCATCTACCTCCCAGTCTCGTTGGTAATCCATTGACGGCACGGCTCAGAGCGGCTGTTTGTTTTTTCTGAATGCCTGATAATTTTTCAAATCTTGTAAGTGTTATTTTAACAAGCGCTATATTTGTTTAAATAAAACTTTTACTCTTAGAAGGGATGCGCTGTGTTTGTCTTTTTCAGCTCTACTCACTTTGGATACTTTGACACGGAAGTTTCCCAGAATCAGCAGCTGCTCCTGATTTCTATACTCCAGGCACGATACGATACCAAGGATTGTTGCACAAGATTACTATCATTGGATACACACTGGGATTTTTTCTACCGTATTGTATTAGAGGTGAAGAGGTACTACCCTACTCCAAGGAGTTCACGAATATATGGCAAGAATCTACTGACATTACAATTTCATGGACAAGGACGGAACTCTGGAGACCATCTACTGATACGGTACTGTGCCATTTTCACTGTGCTTACCTCATATCATTTCATGGCTTATATCATCATCTTCTGAACCATCATGCTACTTTGTTCATCATCTGACTAAGACTGTCACATATTGTCCTGACTTGGGAAGCCCTGAATACTTTGTGTTTGTTTGTACAAAGAACATCAACATCAGTCACAGGTCCAGTCAGACTATTGCAAGCAAGTTTAGCCTGATGGGGTTATAGAAAGAAGGGAGCCATTAAGCCAAATAGGTGCAAGCGTTTAAGCACACACAGAAAGTCATAGATGAAACAATCTTAAGTAGCATAAGCGGAACAATCGTCGGTCACCATGCAAAGTGCTGTAATAAGCCTCATAGCTCAAGACATGCAGGCACTAAGGAAAACATGAAAACTTCAAGCCTGTTACCACCCCGCCGTCCAGCTGCAAGCCGGTCACACAGGTGTAGCTTGGCGTTTGACCACAATCCTGGTGCCTCTTCGCTCACAGAATTTTTTGTCGCCAGTGTTGCTCTTTGTATCTGCTAAGAAGATTCCTACCATCCATTCAGAAACTCTCCATTGGCAAGTGCTTCCTGCTACCATAGGCCAACTCCCATAAGCCAACACCTCATGTGACCTCTGCTGCTCAAATGAAAGGGACTTCTGTTCCGATCCTGTTTAGATAGACAATGAAGGTGCCAGGCAGGGAGAGAATTCACAGTATAAAGGAAAAAACGACTGGCATCAGCTCCAAAAGTTAAAAAGTAAACTTTATTGGTCACAGGTTAAAATAACGGCCAGGTATCAATACAAACAATAAAGTTTACTTTTTAACTTTTGGAGCTAATGCCGGTCGTTTTTTCCTTTATACTATGCATTTATAGGGGCCGATTTATCAATGTCTGTCCGACATGATACGCTGTAGCGTATCATGCCCGACAGACATCGCTGAAAGCCGACTCTTCAACTATCAATTAATAAAATAGCACAGGACACACTTTCTGCTACTTGGCGAGAAGCGCATGTCAAACTCCTTCACAGAGCATACTTCACCCCTGAGAGAGGTTACAGGTGTCGTAATCTAGGTTTTAATAAATGTCCCAAATGTTCATATCCTGCAGCAGGTCTGGTGCATATGCTATGACATTGTCCAAAAATAAGGAACTTTTGGTTCAAATTAGAATTCTGGCTTAAGAATGTATTAAAGATTTTGTCTGTAGCTCTATCATAATATCAGATCATACTATGTTTAACCCCTTAGTGACCAGAGCACTTTTCCATTTGTTGACCGTTTGGGACCAAGGCTATTTTTACATTTCTGCGGTGTTTGTGTTTAGCTGTAATTTTCCTCTTACTCATTTACTGTACCCACACATATTATATATTGTTTTTCTCCCCATTAAATGGACTTTCTAAAGATACCATTATTTTCATCATATCTTATAATTTACTATTAAAAAAATTATAAAATATGAGGAAAAAATGGAAAAAAAACTATTTTTTCAAACTTTGACCCCCAAAATCTGTTGCACATCTACAACCACCAAAAAACACCCATGCTAAATAGTTTATAAATTTTGTCCTGAGTTTAGAAATACCCAATGTTTACATGTTCTTTGCTTTTTTTGCAAGTTATAGGGCACTAAATAAAAGTAGCACTTTGCTATTTCCAAACCACTTTTTTTCAAAATTAGCGCTAGTTACATTGGGACACTGATATCTGTCAGGAATCCTTGAATATCCTTTAACATGTATATATATATTTTTAGAAGACATCCAAAAGTATTGATCTAGGCCCATTTTGGTATATTTCATGCCACCATTTCACCGCCAAATGTGATCAAATAAAAAAAATTGTTCACTTTTTCACAAATTTTTTCACAAACTTTAGGTTTCTCACTGAAATTATTTACAAACAGCTTGTGCAATTATTGCACAAATGGTTTTAAATGCTTCTCTGGGATCCCCTTTGTTCAGAAATAGCAGACATATATGGCTTTGACGTTGCTTTTTGCTAATTAGAAGGCCGCTAAATGCCACTGCGCACCACACGTGTATTATGCGCAGCAGTGAAGGGGTTAATTAGGGAGCATGTAGGGAGCTTGTAGGGTTAATTTTAGCTTTAGTGTAGTGTAGTAAATAACCCCAAGTATTGATCTAGGCCCATTTTGGTATATTTCATGCCACCATTTACCGCCAAATGCGATCAAATTAAAAAAAAATTAAAATATTTCACAATTTTAGGTTTCTCACTGAAATTATTTACAAACAACTTGTGCAATTATGGCACAAATTGTTGTAAATGCTTCTCTGGGATCCCCTTTGTTCAGAAATAGCAGACATATATAACTTTGGCGTTGCTTTTTGGTAGTTAGAAGGTGGCTAAATGCCGCTGCGCATCACACCTATATTATGTCTAGCAGTGAAGGAGTTAATTAGGTAGCTTGTAGGGAGCTTGCAGGGTTAATTTTAGCTTTAGTGTAGAGATCAGCCTCCCACGTGACACATCCCACCCCTGATCCCTCCCAAACAGCTCCCTTCCCTCTCCCACCCCACAATTGTCCCCGCCATCTTAAGTACTGGCAGAAAGTCTGCCAGTACTAAAATAAAAGTTTTTTGGGGGGTTTTAGGTTTTTTTAAAAAAAATAATAATAATAATTATTCTGCTGTGTAGGACCCCCCTTAGCCCCCAACCTCCCTGATCCCCCCCCCCCCAAACAGCTCTTTAACCCCCCCCTCTGCCTTTATTGTGCGCCATATTTGGTACTGGCAGCTGCCTGCCAGTACCCAGTTTGAAAAATAATAATGTATTTTAATTTTTTTATTTTATTAAATATTTTCTTTATTTCTGTAGTGTAGCTGCAAGATGCCTCCCCCCTCCTCCACCAATGACTGCCCACCCGCCTCCGTGGATGAGCTCCCACCCACCAACGATAACGGCCATCTATAGCCGATGCAGAGAGGGCCACAGAGTGGCTCTCTCTGCATCAGATGGCTAAAAACAGTTATTGCAGGATGCCTCAATATCGAGGCATCACTGCAATAACATGAAAGCGGCTGGAAGCGATCAGGATTGCTTCCACTGCTTTCAAAGACCAACGACGTACGGGGTACGTCCTTGGTCGTTAACTGCATTTTTTTGCAGGACGTACCCCATACGTCGTTGGTCGTTAAGGGGTTAAAGAATGAACCTGGCTATCAGACCAGTGAAAAAGTAGTAATCTCCTCTATCCTTGCTACTAGATACTTAGGCCTAGATTTGGAGTTCGGCGGTAAAAGGGCTGTTAACGCTCCGCGGGCTTTTTTCTGGCCGCACCATAAATTTAACTCTGGTATCGAGAGTTCAAACAAATGCTGCGTTAGGCTCCAAAAAAGGAGCGTAGAGCATTTTTACCGCAAATGCAACTCTCGATACCAGAGTTGCTTACGGACGCGGCCAGCCTCAAAAACGTGCTCGTGCACGATTCCCCCATAGGAAACAATGGGACTGTTTGAGCTGAAAAAAAACCTAACACCTGCAAAAAAGCAGCGTTCAGCTCCTAACGCAGCCCCATTGTTTCCTATGGGGAAACACTTCCTACGTCTGCACCTAACACTCTAACATGTACCCCGAGTCTAAACACCCCTATCCTTACACTTATTAACCCCTAATCTGCCGCTCCCGCTATCGCTAACCCCTGCATTATATTAATAACCCCTAATCTTCCGCTCCGTAAACCGCCGCAACTTACATTATCCCTATGTACCCCTAATCTGCTGCCCTAACATCGCCGACCCCTATGTTATATTTATTAACCCCTAATCTGCCCCCCACAACGTCGCCGACACCTACCTACACTTATTAACCCCTAATCTGCCGAGCGGACCTGAGCGCTACTATAATAAAGTTATTAACCCCTAATCCGCCTCACTAACCCTATCATAAATAGTATTAACCCCTAATCTGCCCTCCCTAACATCGCCGACACCTACCTTCAATTATTAACCCCTAATCTTCCGATCGGAGCTCACCGCTATTCTAATAAATGTATTAACCCCTAAAGCTAAGTCTAACCCTAACACCCCCCTAACTTAAATATAATTTACATCTAACGAAATAAATTAACTCTTATTAAATAAATTAGTCCTATTTAAAGCTAAATACTTACCTGTAAAATAAACCCTAATATAGCTACAATATAAATTATAATTATATTATAGCTATTTTAGGATTAATATTTATTTTACAGGTAACTTTGTATTTATTTTAACCAGGTACAATAGCTATTAAATAGTTAAGAACTATTTAATAGCTAAAATAGTTAAAATAATAACAAATTTACCTGTAAAATAAATCCTAACCTAAGTTATAATTAAACCTAACACTACCCTATCAATAAAATAATTAAATAAACTACCTACAATTACCTACAATTAACCTAACACTACACTATCAATAAATTAATTAAACACAATTGCTACAAATAAATACAATTAAATAAACTAGCTAAAGTACAAAAAATAAAAAAGAACTAAGTTACAGAAAATAAAAAAATATTTACAAACATAAGAAAAATATTACAACAATTTTAAACTAATTACACCTACTCTAAGCCCCCTAATAAAATAACAAACACCCCCAAAATAAAAAATTCCCTACCCTATTCTAAATTAAAAAAGTTACAAGCTCTTTTACCTTACCAGCCCTGAACAGGGCCCTTTGCGGGGCATGCCCCAAGAAGTTCAGCTCTTTTGCCTGTAAAAGAATAAATACAATACCCCCCCCCCAACATTACAACCCACCACCCACATACCCCTAATCTAACCCAAACCCCCCTTAAATAAACCTAACACTAAGCCCCTGAAGATCTTCCTACCTTGTCTTCACCATCCAGGTTCACCGATCCGTCCTGAAGAGCTCCTCCGATGTCCTGATCCAAGCCCACGCGGGGGGCTGAAGAGGTCCATGATCCGGTCAAAGTCTTCATCCAAGCGGGGCAGAAGAGGATCTTCCATCCGATTGAAGTCATCATCCAGGCGGCATCTTCTATGGTCTTCCATCCGGAGCGAAGCGGCAGGATCCTGAAGACCCCCAGCGCGGAACATCCATCCGGACCGACGACTGAACGACGAATGACGGTTCCTTTAAGGGACGTCATCCAAGATGGCGTCCCTCGAATTCCGATTGGCTGATAGTATTCTATCAGCCAATCGGAATTAAGGTAGGAATTTTCTGATTGGCTGATGTAATCAGCCAATCAGAATCAAGTTCAATCCGATTGGCTGATCCAATCAGCCAATCAGATTGAGCTCGCATTCTATTGGCTGTTCCGATCAGCCAATAGAATGCGAGCTCAATCTGATTGGCTGATTGGATCGGCCAATCGGATTGAACTAGATTCTGATTGGCTGATTCCATCAGCCAATCAGAATATTCCTACCTTAATTCCGATTGGCTGATAGAATCCTATCAGCCAATCGGAATTCGAGGGACGCCATCTTGGATGACGTCCCTTAAAGGAACCGTCATTCGTCGTTCAGTCGTCGGTCCGGATGGATGTTCCGCGCTGGGGGTCTTCAGGATCCTGCCGCTTCGCTCCGGATGGAAGACCATAGAAGATGCCGCCTGGATGATGACTTCAATCGGATGGAAGATCCTCTTCTGCCCCGCTTGGATGAAGACTTTGACCGGATCATGGACCTCTTCAGCCCCCCGCTTGGGCTTGGATCAGGACATCGGAGGAGCTCTTCAGGACGGATCGGTGAACCTGGATGGTGAAGACAAGGTAGGAAGATCTTCAGGGGCTTAGTGTTAGGTTTATTTAAGGGGGGTTTGGGTTAGATTAGGGGTATGTGGGTGGTGGGTTGTAATGTTGGGGGGGGGTATTGTATTTATTCTTTTACAGGCAAAAGAGCTGAACTTCTTGGGGCATGCCCCGCAAAGGGCCCTGTTCAGGGCTGGTAAGGTAAAAGAGCTTGTAACTTTTTTAATTTAGAATAGGGTAGGGAATTTTTTATTTTGGGGGTGTTTGTTATTTTATTAGGGGGCTTAGAGTAGGTGTAATTAGTTTAAAATTGTTGTAATATTTTTCTTATGTTTGTAAATATTTTTTTATTTTCTGTAACTTAGTTCTTTTTTATTTTTTGTACTTTAGCTAGTTTATTTAATTGTATTTATTTGTAGCAATTGTGTTTAATTAATTTATTGATAGTGTAGTGTTAGGTTAATTGTAGGTAATTGTAGGTAGTTTATTTAATTATTTTATTGATAGGGTAGTGTTAGGTTTAATTATAACTTAGGTTAGGATTTATTTTACAGGTAAATTTGTTATTATTTTAACTATTTTAGCTATTAAATAGTTCTTAACTATTTAATAGCTATTGTACCTGGTTAAAATAAATACAAAGTTACCTGTAAAATAAATATTAATCCTAAAATAGCTATAATATAATTATAATTTATATTGTAGCTATATTAGGGTTTATTTTACAGGTAAGTATTTAGCTTTAAATAGGATTAATTTATTTAATAAGAGTTAATTTATTTCGTTAGATGTAAATTATATTTAAGTTAGGGGGGGTGTTAGTGTTAGGGTTAGACTTAGCTTTAGGGGTTAATACATTTATTAGAATAGCGGTGAGCTCCGATCGGAAGATTAGGGGTTAATAATTGAAGGTAGGTGTCGGCGATGTTAGGGAGGGCAGATTAGGGGTTAATACTATTTATTATAGGGTTAGTGAGGCGGGTTAGGGGCTAATAACTTTATTATAGTAGCGCTCAGGTCCGCTCGGCAGATTAGGGGTTAATAAGTGTAGGCAGGTGTCGGCGACGTTGAGGGGGGCAGATTAGGGGTTAATAAATATAATATAGGGGTCGTCGGTGTTAGGGGCAGCAGATTAGGGGTACATAGGGATAACGTAGGTGGCGGCGCTTTGCGGTCGGAAGATTAGGGGTTAATTATTTTAAGTAGCTGGCGGCGATGTTGTGGGGGGCAGATTAGGGGTTAATAAATGTAATACAGGGGTCGGCGGGGTTAGGGGCAGCAGATTAGGGGTACATAAGTATAACGTAGGTGGCGGTCGGCAGATTAGGGGTTAAAATTTTTAATCGAGTGGCGGCGATATGGGGGGAGCTCGGTTTAGGGGTACATAGGTAGTTTATGGGTGTTAGTGTACTTTAGAGTACAGTAGTTAAGAGCTTTATAAACCGGCGTTAGCCAGAAAGCTCTTAACTCCTGCTATTTTCAGGCGGCTGGAGTTTTGTCGTTAGAGCTCTAACGCTCACTGCAGAAACGACTCTAAATACCAGCGTTAGAAAGATCCCATTGAAAAGATAGGCTACGCAAATGGCGTAGGGGGATCTGCGGTATGGAAAAGTCGCGGCTGTAAAGTGAGCGTTAGACCCTTTAATCACTGACTCCAAATACCAGCGGGCGGCCAAAACCAGCGTTAGGAGCCTCTAACGCTGGTTTTGACGGCTACCGCCGAACTCCAAATCTAGGCCTTAATCTGCAAAAAATGGAAAATTTGATCAATTCCAAGTATCTCTGAAGTTAAGAACTGTATGAAGAAGCAATGCATATTGGAACTAAGAGACACGAACATAGACAATGAGTCTGATATCAGAATTTTTTTTAACAATTGGGCAGTATTTCTAAAAATATTTTCCTCTACAGAAATAATTTATTTGATCTTCCCATTTCAAAACTCAGAGATAGTCTTATTAGGGAATTGGTAGGTTGCCGGTAGGGGGGGAGGAAGGTAGTTGTGTGGTTTTTTTTGTTTGTTTTTTTTCTTTCTCTCTCTCTCAAGGTTTATTATGATACGCCTAGATTTAGAGTTCTGCGTTAGCCGTCAAAAGCAGCGTTAAGGGCTCCTAGCGCTGCTTTTTACCGCCCGCTGGTATTTAGAGTCAGCCAGGAAAGGGTCTAACGCTCACTTCCAAGCCGTGACTTTTCCATACTGCAGATCCCCTTACGCCAATTGCGTATCCTATCTTTTCAATGGGATCTTCCTAACGCCGGTATTTAGAGTCTTGGCTGAAGTGAGCGGTAGAGCCTCTACCGACAAGACTCCAGCCGCAGAAAAAAGTCAGTAGTTAAGAGCTTTCTGGGCTAACGCCGGTTTAAAAAGCTCTTAACTACTGTGCTCTAAAGTACACTAACACCCATAAACTACCTATGTACCCCTAAAACCGAGGCCCCCCCACATCGGCGCCACTCTAATAAAAAAATTTAACCCCTAATCTGCCGACCGCACACCGCCGCCACCTACCTTATACTTATGAACCCCTATTCTGCTGCCCCTAACATCGCCGACACCTACATAATATTTATTAACCCCTAATCTGCCCCCCCCAACGTCGCCGCTACCTACCTACACTTATTAACCCCTAATCTGCCGACCGGACCTCGCCGCTACTCTAATAAATGTATTAACCCCTAAACCGCCTCACTCCCGCCTCAAAAACCCTATAATAAATAGTATTAACCCCTAATCTGCCCTCCCTAACATCGCCGACACCTAACTTCAAGTATTAACCCCTAATCTGACGACCGAACCTCGCCACTACTCTAATAAATGTATTAACGCCTAAAGCTAAGTCTAACCCTAACACCCCCCTAAGTTAAATATAATTTTTATCTAACTAAATAAATTAAATCTTATTAACTAAAGTATTCCTATTTAAAGGACCAGTCAACACATTAGATTTGCATAATCAACAAATGCAAGATAACAAGACAATGCAATAGCACTTAGTCTGAACTTCAAATAAGTAGTAGATTTTTTTATAACAAATTTCAAAGTTATGTATATTTCCACTCCCCTTGTACCATGTGATAGCAATCAGCCAATCACAAATGCATATACGTATAGTCTGTGAATTCTTGCACATGCTCAGTAGGATCTGGTGACTCAAAAAGTGTAAATATAAAAGACTGTGCACATTTTTTTTAATGGAAGTAAATTGGAAAGTTGTTTAAAATGACATGCTGTATCTGAATCATGAACGTTTAATTTAACCTGAGTGTCCCTTTAAAGCTAAATACTTACCTGTAAAATAAACCCTAATATAGCTACAATATAACGAATAATTATATTGTAGCAATTTTAGGATTTATATTTATTTTACAGGCAACTTTGTAGTTATTTTAATTAGGTACAATAGCTATTAAATAGTTATTTACTATTTAATAGCTACCTAGTTAAAATAATTACAAAATTACCTGTAAAATAAATCCTAACCTAAGTTAAAAATAAACCTTACTCTACACTATCAATAAATAAATTAAATCAATTAACTACAAGTACCTACAATTAAATAAACTAAACTAATTTACAAAAACAAACACTAAATTACAAAAAATAAAAAAAGATTACAAGAATTTTAAGCTAATTACACCTACTCTAAGCCCCCTAATAAAATAAAGCCCCCCAAAATAAAAAAATTCCCTACCCTAATCTAAATTAAAATAGTTAACAGCTCTATTACCTTACCAGCCCTTAAAAGGGCTTTTTGCGGGGCATGCCCCAAAGAAATCAGCTCTTTTGCCTGTAAAAAAAACACAATACCACCCCCCAACATTGCAACCTGCCACCCACATACCCCTACTCTAACCCAAACCCCCCTTAAATAAACCTAACACTACCCCCCTGAAGATCTCCCTACCTTGAGTCGTCTTCACTCAGCCGAGCAGCGATGGACCAAAAGAAGACATCCGGAGCGGCAGAAGTCTTCATCCTATCTCTGCTGGATAATAAATAAATTAAAGGAAAGTTGCATGCTCTGTTCGAATAGTGAGAGAAGGGGGTTGACTTCGGTGTCCCTTTAATGTACTCCTATAAATGTCATTTTCTCTGTCTTTTAAAGGACCATTAAATCCAGTTGAATTACATAAATATTTTTATTTAACATTTTTTTTCACATTCCAATGTTCTTCTAAATTAAATGTTGTTTACACTTGGCCTCATCCACTCATCCACGTATCCATCTCCCTGAATAAAGGAAGATAGAACCGTATATTAACCCTCAAGAGGGGGAACATTTCACCCCTGCCAAAAGGAACCGGAAAAAAAACTCCAATGGAGTCACCCGTCTCCTCCTCAACAGGAGAAGAAAACTAAGCTTCTAAAGAAAACTGCCACAGCAGAATTCAAACTCCAAGGCAACAGCTTTGCTAAGCAGGGTATATCGTAGGCCACTAACCAGGGTATATCGTAGACTGCACACGATCCAATATCAGACGCCCAACCTAGATGAATTTAAACTAGGACCAGCCTGACATCTAGGATAGAAGGGCTACCTCTGGACTGAAGAAACAAGAAAACCAACCTCTTGAGAAGAAGAAAGAATAGAGGTAGCTAGTACCCAAACAGGTCCAACCTGTGTTTTGGAATACAACATATCTGTAATAAACCTAAAAAAGAACAGAGATAACTAATACCCAACCAGGACCAGCCCTATATGTAGGATACAACATATCTATTCAAGGGTCAAACTGAAAATTCTTAAGTTCTAGCAGGGACAGAAAACTGAGCCTAATCAACAGAAAAACATATAAACTCCGAAGCTTAAACATAGCCTCAGACAAATCGAGGGAACATCACCCCGACCAGAGACATCCTTCTTTATTTATGTTCTTTTTTTTTTTTGGAACTTCCACTGGGAGATTCCTCAATCGCGACCATGAAAATCGCTAGTACCAGAGTCCCAGAGGTGAAAAGTCTACCAACATTCTCAAGCTCTAAAAGAAAATAAAACCTATCCTAACCGGAATAAAAAAAAATTAGGCAAACGCACACAAGTGATAGCCAAAGGGAAAGTGAAATCAACAGGTCCAGCCCGTCATGCAACACAATTCCAGAACTCAGAACTGGGAATCTGATACAAAAAAACAAAGAAATAACAAATATAGAGGCAATAAGGAATAGGATCACCATCCCTTCAGTCGTCTAAACAAGCTCGCTATCTGATTCAGAAGACTGAGATTCAGCTGACGGATCAGAACTGGGAACCTCCAATGTCGCCAAAACCTCTCTCAGAAGTACAGGCAGGCGAGCCATTCTAAATCTAAAAGCAAAATTCACCTCTGTCAGAGTATCTGGGGGCTCCGACTCTGGAGGTATCAGCTCTGAAGCCTCAGAGGACACCGCTTCCCCAGAAGACTGATCGGATCCAATCGTCCTCTTACATGCCAGACCTTGGGTTGGAGCACACGGATTAAGTCTTCTCTTGCACATGGCAGGAAGATGTAAATGCGCTAAAGTCAGAAATATGTGCATGCAAAACCGTGCCGTAACCTCTGGTGGAAAGAGACCTCCTTCAGGAGAAATGGTAACGGTACATGGGACAACTGCTGGTGTAGGAACAGAAGATACTAGGGAAAAAACCTCACAGGATGCAGAATCCTCAGAGGCGGATGGCTCAGTGTTCTCTAAGCTCTCAACATTAGAAGAGGAGAACACCCTATGGCGGGAAACGGAACATAATTGAGAGGGCTGGGATACCCGGGCCTCCTCACAATATACACAAGTATCAAAATCTGACTCAGAGGAACCCCTCTCTAACATATCAGAGTCCTCCATAACTTGACTAAGTAGCTTATAGACAAAAACAACTGGCACCATACACCCCCAATGACTGGGGCACTCACCACATCCTATGACCCAGACAGGTAGAGAAACAGATCCTCCCTGCAGATGCTCGGTCAGGAGTACGGAAATTGAAAAACAAAAAAACGTGACAACACCCGGTCACGCTAAGGAAAAGCGTGCTAATGTAATAAAACTGCGCAGCAAGAAAATTAACCTGTATGTTCCGTAATAGCCTACGAGCCACAAACGTCTAAACGCCTCCTACACCAAAGCAGTCAGAATCACATAACAAACATGAATAAAAGTCCCCACTGTTCAATAATCCCCCTCAGGAGATATTAACCCTTGATTCCATAAAGATAAAGGAGTCCCACTGAGTCCCTGTCTTCTTATTTTACGTTAACATGTAAGTAAAAAATTGAAATGATCTTACCGGAATCTATGCCATGGAACAGCAACACGGTCCTTCAAGATAGTAGCAGCGCTTCTGACATGGACTTAAGTACAGAAAGCAGGCAGCGAAACTCGTAAACGCTGATTGCTTATGGAGCTGTTAATATGAGTCAGGATGGTTTCTAAAGAAAGACTCTCCCTGCATCTCCGGACTATAACCTTCATCAATGCTCTCACTGAGAGGCTGACAAGACTACTAAAAACTCCAGTTCCATCTTGAAGAGTACTACCCTCCATAAGGAACTATTTCGCAATTCTTTCAACACTTCTCTGCCAACCTCCTGTGACGAAAGTCAAAGAATGACTGGGGTGTGAGGGAAGTGGGGGAGGTATTTAAGCCTTTGGCTGGGGTGTCTTTGCCTCCTCCTGGTGGCCAGGTTCTGTATTTCCCAAAAGTAATGAATGCAGCTGTGGACTCTCCCCGTATTAAGAAGGAAAACAACATTAACATTTTAATAGTCATATATTGCTTTCTCAAAGGCAATTCATGTTCCCTATCCTGTTGTTAAAGTCTCAATATTATTGTTACATTTTTTTATATTAAAGATTTTAACATGGTGCATACTTTCATTAATTAGATTGTAACATTTTTTTAATTTTTGTTGCAGGAACCCCAAAAGATCTTTCTATCAAGCTAAAATATATGGAGCTTTCTGCCTTGGGAGAATGTATTTCCTTCCATTTTGGGTATTTGCAGAGGACACAGTCAAATCTATATCATATTTCCTGAAACAAGAATATTAATTTATATATCTTGTGATTCATTCAGTTTCTAAAACTGGTGATCTCAATTATTGTGTTGATTCAATACTATTTAAGTAGTAGAATCTCAGTTGTCAAATTGTATTTATATACAATGTGGAATCCTTATTATATGGCTTATCATTCATATAACAAAGGATACTATTCCATTCCCTTAGAAGAGCGATTCACACAAATTTTCATGGGGTTTTAAAAATCAGAGGCCATTCAAATGGTTCGGAAAAACATTTGTTCACGTGTTTCTAATTTTCTTTCTTATCACTTCAAAAATCCATCAGTTGCTTTGAATTGTAATCCAACAGAAGACACTTTTAACTATAAAACCAAGTTTGGTCTTTTATGTTATTGGCTTTTTGCAATCCTTTATTTGAATGTTTAAATTTTTCTGATTTTACAAAAACTAAAACGTAGCTATAATGATACTTTTAAACTGTGAATTAAAATCATCATAATGTTCATTTTTGATTGCAGTTAAGTGTATGGAGCTCTTTATAGGTTGTTGAAATTGCACATATATCATGAATTCATATTATTGGTTAAGTGGGAAACATGCATTTAAACACATCATCAATATTACACCAGCTACCATGTATTTATTTTACTTTTGCTGCTTGTATTTTGTAATAAAATAACAGCTTAGCATATTTTACATACTTTTTATCCTATATTATAAAAGGCCAGGTGTGTTTGTCCGATGCGGTTATGCACAGTAGAGACTGTGCGAGGACAAACACACCTGGCCTTTACGAATCAGTGATCCGTGACAGACTGTGCACGAGGCAGTGGCGTGTGGGAGGGTTAGGAGGGAGGCGGGTGGGCAGATCACTGGAGGGCGGGGCCGCTACTCTACAGGAAAAAAAAAAGTTGAGAGCGGCAGGGAGGGGGGATGAGGGACAGGTGATTTTGGCCCGTGTAACGGGCTTTAAGTCTAGTAACTTTATATACCAATAGTGAAGTTTTTGGGTCAATACACAAATAATCAAGTATGTCATTGCCCACTGCTATATAGAAAAGAGAACAGCATCTATTAAAGGACCATTAAAAGGATAGTAAACACCAAAAATGTTATTGTTTAAAAAGATAAATAATCCCTTTATTTAACATTCCCCAGTTTTGCATAACCAACACTGTTATATAAATATACTTTTTACCTCTGTAATTACCTTGTATCTAAGTATCTGCAGACTGCCTCCTTATCTCAGATCTTTTGACAGACTTGCATTTCAGGCAATTAGTGCTGACTCTTAAATAACTCCACGTGCATGACCACAATATTATCTATATGAAACACATGAACTAACACATGCGCTAACGTCCTCTAGCTGTGAAAAACTGTCAGATGAGGCAGCCTTCAAGGGCTTAGAAATTAGCATATGAGCCTACCTAGGTTTAGCTTTCAACTAAGAATTACAAGAGAACAAAGCAAATTTGATGATAAAAGTAAATTAGAAAGTTGTTTAAAATGAAGTTTATTTTGGACTTTACTATCCCTTTAAATAAAGTGTAATTGCATCAACATATGCATGATAAAAAGACGATGCAAACACACTTAGGGCCCGATGATCTAAAGGCCTCTGGGCTGGCAAGATTATTTAAGAATGCTCGCCTGTCCTTCTATTTCCCTGGTGGAATGACCTAAAGCCACTTTTTACCCATAAAACAAGGTGTCTCGCTAAGGAGCGTATACTGCATTTTCATATGAAAAGTGCACAATAAAATTCGTATTTTAAACATCATACAAAACAAATCATTAAACCATGCACACAAAAATAAGCAGGGAAAATTGTATTAAGGTGCATCAAAAATTGTAACGAATTATTCACCTAAAATCGTATTTTATGAAAAAACAAAATTTATGCTTACCAGATAAGTTCCTTTCTTTCCTGGCAGGGAGAGTTCACGACTTTATTCCTTACTGTTGGGAAATACAACACCTGGCCACCAGGAGGTATAAAGGTGCCAAAAGAAAGTAAAAAAAGGAAGCCGCCCAAACAAAATATCTTACAGGTGGGGTCGTGGACTCTCCCTGCCAGGAAAGAAAGGAATTTATCTGGTAAGCATACATTTTGTTTTCTTTCCATAAGGCAGGGAGAGTCCACAACTTCATTCCTTACTGTTGGGATAACCATACCCAAGCTCCAGAGGACACTAAAGGAATAACGGGAGGGAACAAAAAGGAGGTGGATCCTAATCTGAGGGCACCACAGCTTGCAAAACCTTTCTCTTCAGCCGAAGCAAACACATCAAACTTGTAAAATTTAGAAAAAGTATGTAAGAAGGACCAGGTAGCCGCCTTACAAATCTGCTCAATAGAGGCCTTGTTCTTAAAAGCCCAGGAAGAAGCTACTGCTCTAGTGGAATGAGCCGTAATCCTCTAAGGAGGCTGTTGTCCCACTGTCTCATAAGCTAGGCGGATGACACGCCTCAACAAGAAAGACAAGGAAGACGTAGTGGCCTTCTAACCCTTACGTTTACCTGCATAGATGACAAACAAAGATGAAGATTGTCTGAACTCCTTAGTAGCCTGAAGGTAAAATTTCAAGGCACGAACCACATCTAGATTGTAAAGCAAACGTTGCTTCACTGAGGAAGGATTGGGACACAAGGAAGGAACAACAATCTCTTGATTAATGTTCCGATCTGACACCACCTTAGGAAGTAAACCTAACTTAGTCTGTAAAACCGCCTTATTGGAGTGAAAAACAAGGTAAGGGGGATCACACTGCAAGGCAGAAATCTCCGAGACCCGGCGAGCAGAGGCAATAGCCAACAGAAACAGAACCTTCCAGGATAACAGTTTAATGTCAACAGTATGCATTGGCTCAAACGGAGCCTGCTGCAACACACGAAGAACAAGGTTGAGACTCCAAGGCAGAGCAACCCTTCTAAACACAGGCCTGATCCTAGTTAGGGCCTTAACAAAGGACTGCACATTCGGAAGCTCAGCTAATCTCTTGTGCAGCAACACCGACAGGGCTGATAGCTGTCCATTCAGGGAACTAGCAGATAGACCCTTCTCCAGTCCATCCTGGAGAAAGGATAAAATTCTGGCAACCTTAACCTTATGCCAAGAAAAACCACTCTCTTCACACCAGTGCAGATAAGTCCGCCACACCTTATGGTAGATGCGTCGAGTAACCGCCTTATGAGCTTGAATCAAAGTGTCAATAACACTCTTAGAGAAACATCTCTTAGCTAAGACTAAGCATACAATCTCCATGCAATCAGCCTCAGAAAATCTAGATTTTGATGTAGGAAGGGACCCTGTAGTAGCAGGTCTCTGCGACAGGGTAACCTCCATGGAGGATATGAGGACATCCCCACCAGATCCGCAAACCAAGTCCTTTGCGCCCAGGATGGAGCAATTAGAATCACTGGTGCTCGCTCCTGCTGGATCCGAGCCACCACACGTGGAGAAGAGGTAATGGAGGAAATAGATATGAGTCTGAACCTCCAGGGAACCGCTAGAGCTCGGGAGGCCATGAGGTCTATCTCCGGCATTCCCCATCTAGAGCTCCCAGAACCTTCGAAAATATTCTTGGAGCAGTAGCTAAGCCAAACGGAAGTGCTATGAACTGGAAGTGTTGATCCTGAAATGCAAACCTTAGGAACTGAAAATATTCCCTGTGTATCGGAACATGAAGGTATGCATCCTTCAGGTCTATGGTAGTCATAAACTGTCCTTCCTGAATCAGAGGAAGGATTGATCTTATTGTCTCCCTCTTGAAGGATGGGACGCAAAGAAATTTTTGAGGTACTTCAAGTCCAGAATTGGATGAAAAGTTCCCTCGTTCTTGGGAACCACGAAGAAGTTTAAACATAACTACAGACCTCTTTCTGATACAGGTACCAGGACAATTACTCCTAAAGAGACTAGGTCCTGTACGCAACCTAAAAAGGCAGTCCTCTTCTCTGGTCTTGTAGACAGTCTGGAGAGAAGGAATCTGCCCCTGGGCGGATGGGACTTGAATCCTATCCGGTATCCCTGAGATACAACCTCCAGAACCCAAGGGTCCTGAACATCCTGAAACTAAGCGTCTGAGAAAAGCAACAATCTGCCCCCACTCAATCCGATCCCGGATCGGGGCCGCCCCTTCATGCCGACTTGTTATCGGTGGGCTTCTTTGTCTGTTTGGACTTGTTCCAGAATACAAGTCCAGAGAAGGTAGCATAAATCAGCAGAATATTTATTTCTAATAACATTTATAATGTTACCTCAATCATGCCATACAAACAAGTGTTACAATTTACCTTATATACACTGGTACCACTAGAGGGCGCCATTACATTAGAAAATAGTAACCCTTACTAGTACATTCTACAATTATCACTTTTTGATACATAGTAATACATACATAAATATGCTAAATTAACAGGGCAATTTTCAAAATCTAGATTAAGATCAGATACAATTAAAATAATCATCCTCTGAGATGAAAGCAAAAAATTCCCTATCCCCTCCGCTACGTGATTGGGCTGCTCAGGCTTGGATGAGGATTGAGATCGTTGGGACTTGTCTGAACGAAAGAAACGACAAATCGACGACTGTCGTCCCTTAGGTCTGTTCTTTTTATCCTGTGGCAGGAAGGTTCCTTTCCCTCCGGTAACAGTGGAAATGATGGAGTCCAGACCTGGTCCGAATAGGATCTTCCCTTTGAAGGGGAGAGAAAGTAACCTGGATTTAGAAGTCATATCCGCAGACCAAGACTTCAACCAGGGAGCCCGGGGGCTAGAACCGCAAAAACTGAAGCCTTTGCATTCAGGCGAATAATTTGCATATTCGCATCACGGATGAAGGAGTTAGCAATTCTTAATTCCTTATTTTTTTCCTGAATATCTTTGAGGGGAGATTCCACCTCAATAAGTTCAGACAGAGAGTCGCACCAGTAGGTAGCTGCTCCCGCCACCGTGGCTACTGCTGCCGCAGGTTGGAATAAAAATCCTGTGTGTTGGAACATTCTCCTCAGGAAAGTTTCCAACCTCTTGTCAAAAGGCTCTCTAAAGGACAAACTATCCTCAAGGGGGATAGTAGTACGCTTAGCTAGTGTCAAAATGGTGCCATCCACCTTAGGTATGGAACCCCACAATTCTATTTGAGAGTCAGGGACCGGGAACAATTTCTTAAAAGTTGCAGAGGGAGAAAGGGAAGTTCCGATTCTTTCCCATTCGTTACTAATAATGTTTGCCATACAAACTGGTACAGGAAAATTCTGTGGGACCTTCCTGTCATCGTAGACCCTGTCTAACTTAGGGATCTTAGGTTCCTCAGGTAGCTTAGCCTCTGGAACCTCTAGCGAAGACAGGTTTGAATCTAAATAAGGGTTCCTCCGCCGGAGGAGAC
The DNA here is from genome assembly GCF_027579735.1 of Bombina bombina. Taxonomy (NCBI): domain Eukaryota; kingdom Metazoa; phylum Chordata; class Amphibia; order Anura; family Bombinatoridae; genus Bombina; species Bombina bombina. Next base: position 194,368 of record NW_026511549.1, read on the forward strand.
TTAGTAACAGACGTCTCCGACTCAGAAAGTTCACCCTCTGACGCTACAGAGGTTAACTCATTCTCGGATAGCCGAGCTATAGAGGCTAGATCTGTTAGGAATTTAGATATACTCTAAGTCGGGAGAACTATGTTTAACCCTTCTCTTATGTTTCCCAGAGATAGGTAGGGCACTCAGGGCCACAGACACCGTCGATTGTAGCTGCACGGTAAAGTCTGCAGGAAAAAGGCCCCCTCCAGATGGAGAATTAGCTGTGCCGCGGGGAACTGCATGTGAAGCGGTTTGAGTAGACAGGGCAGAAATCTCTTGGGTCATAGAATCCTTAGAGGTTGATGGCTCAGAGGAACTAACTGCGCTATTGGCAGACTTAGCTCCCTTCTTAGACTTTAAAACAGTGCTTAGGCAATTGGAACAAAATTGAGCAGGCAGGCAAACCACAGCCTCCTCACAGCAGGCAAACCACAGCCTCCTCATAATACAAAAAACATTTATTATTATTCACTGTAGAAGGAGTGGAACCCTCTAAAGTAGTATCAGAGTCCTCCATAGCTTTGGTATGTAATTCCACAGATGGAGTAAAAAAAGTTACAAAAAACAAGCATTTTTAATATAAACAGGCATCTTTACAATCCCAATGGCTGGGGCACTCACCACCTTCTAGACCCAGACAAATGATCAGTGAAATGCTCCCCTCAGGAGTCCTGTCTGCAGCTGGATCGCAAGGAAGGTAAACAGGCCGCACCCGGTCACGTGGTGCACAAGACAGGACTTCCCCTGCTATGCAAAAAAGTGTTAAGCTAATATAAGCTATGCAACACTCAAAAACGAAAGTGAAACCTGTCTGTTCCCAAGCCAAAAGCACACAGTCTTATGAGCCCAAAAACAAAAGTAAGACCTGTCTGTTCCCAAGCCAAAAGCACACAGTCCTATGAGCCCAAACCTAATGCAGAACATAAAAATCCCCATAACTGTTCCCAATATTCTCCCTAAAGGAGATATTAACCCTTGATCCTATTGAGGTATAGAGGAGTCACACTCTGACCCTATACAGGAGTCCCTGCCATAATAATTAAGCGGACTTACCCTCTAGGATCCATGCGGTGGAACAGTTACAGCCTCTCAAAAGTGTGACAGCCTTGTAGCGACACTCTGACAAGGACCTGAGTGATTAAAAGCAAGCAGTGAACCTCGTCAACACTGATTGCTCAGAAGTTGTTAGCTAACAGCCTGAATGGTTTCTCAGAAAAACTTTCCCTGCATCTTCAGACTGTAACTTTCATCAATTCTCTCACTGAGAGGTTTATATGAATACTTAAAACTCCAATCCTCAGGGGCGGAGCAAGCAAGGCACCTGAGCGGTCGCATACTCACACAGCTCTGGCTGTATTTCAGTTTTACATAAGCTTTTAGACCGCCCAGTGCTGCCCAATTCTCCCATTAAAGAGACTTAACACTAGAGAATCTAACCCTTAGACTTGGGAGTAAGCTGAGGACCGGCATAGTTGAAACCGTTTTTCCCTTATGACGCACATCAGAGAGCACAACTAGGCGACGGCCATCTTTGAATACATGCAATGTAATTATAGGTCTGAGCCTCTCCTGTATTGGCCACTGAGCATTCAATTTGCAGGCAAGAATACCTGAATACATCGAATTTATCAGACTTGCCAGAAAATGACTACCCAATGTTATACTGTGATCTCTGTTACTCTGGCGGCGTTGGACAGCTGGAAGATTGGGATGGAGCAACTTTTAGATGACCAGAGCCGGGAGCTAGAGCAGTTACTCTACAGATTAATGAGAGCTATAGAAGAGCCTCCAAGATCGTCACCACGTCCATATGATTATCCAGAGTCGTATGTTCCTCAAGATTCCTGGGACAAAGACGCAGCAGTAGATGGTCTGGTCGATTGTATGGAAAGGGAGGCTACACTTGCCCTCTCCCACTTACCTATGGTTCCGACTATCAAGGAGGGAACACCTAACAATGCTCATGAGGGATCTCTGTTAAACCTGCTGCGGTTAATCAGCTCACCCCACATCAGTACTGCCGGAACATTACTTAAAAGGAGATCGGAAAGCTCAGAAGAGGTTGCAGAGGGTATTATGGTTATTGTACTGAGGAATGCTGTACAAGTTTTCCTAAGAAACATAGGCCTAGATTTAGAGTTTGGCGTTAGCCGTGAAAACCAGCGTTAGAGGCTCCTAACGCTGGTTTTAGGCTACCGCCGGTATTTGGAGTCAGTGATTAAAGGGTCTAACGCTCACTTTTCAGCCGCGACTTTTCCATACCGCAGATCCCCTTACGTCAATTGCGTATCCTATCTTTTCAATGGGATCTTTCTAACTCCGGTATTTAGAGTCGTTTCTGAAGTGAGCGTTAGAGCTCTAACGACAAAACTCCAGCCGCAGGAAAAAAGCAGGAGTTAAGAGCTTTCTGGGCTAACGCCGGTTCATAAAGCTCTTAACTACTGTACCCTAAAGTACACTAACACCCATAAACTACCTATGTACCCCTAAACCGAGGTTCCCCCACATCGCCGCCACTCGATTAAAATTTTTTAACCCCTAATCTGCCGACCGCCAACTACGTTATACTTATGTACCCCTAATCTGCTGCCCCTAACCCCGCCGACCCCTGTATTATATTTATTAACCCCTAACCTGCCCCCCACAACGTCGCCGCCAGCTACTTACAATAATTAACCCCAAATCTCTGAAACAGATAAGCGCAAACAGACTCAAGTGTAGGTAGATACAACAAACACACCCCACTCTCTGAATTGTACTTACAAAATTGTAATTTATTCAGGCGGTTTGTTAAAATAACATATGATCTCCACGGCAGTTAAAACATAAATCTTTGCAAATGAACATGAAAGTTTCTGAGCCAAAAGTGTCCGTTTTGAGTTAATGTCCGTTGTAGTGACTTCAAATCAAAAAAACGCTTGTATTAGAGAGCGTCAATGTAGAAGCCGGTAACGTCACTGGAACAAAGTACGGATCCTCATGTAGTCCAAAAGCCTCAACGCGTTTCAACCGCCACCGTGCGGTCTTTCTCAAGAGGTAAAAGTTCATGTCCCTTCTCACAGTGCAGGTTATTATATAGCCAGCAAGCTTATTTTATTGGATGGAGAAAGGTCTCTTTATATAACTAGCCTGCCTGCTGTGTTTGTTGTGGGAAGCAAGCTAGAGTTACGATGCATATTAAATAAGTGGCACATATTATAATAATACGATTAAAAACATAACTATGCTAAAATACTATAAAATGGTATATAAATTATACTACAACAAAATAAGTTAATAAACCAAATGATGTCATTACTAAACTACAATAAACTAGATTTTCACAAGCATATTTTGCCAATTGTCGAAAAAATGTTGAAGGATAGTACAAAATAAAAGACAAAGAAAGAACAAAGTTATTATAACAAAAATCTATTAAAAACACAAATATTTAAATTTTATACTATTGAAAACATATATAATAATGTACTGTTAAACATATAATTACTAAATTTTACCGAAAAATGTAAAATAATAGACCGCAAAAAAAACTATCACTAATAGATTCAAAAACCAATGTATTTTCACAAATGTTTTTATAGCCATTAATAGTACGGTGTATATTGTGCATAGATCAAAATCTAAACCAATGTATAAGGGAACAGCCATTGTATCCTATCTACTCTATATTGATTATTACTATTAGCACCCATAAGTTATGCCATTAAAATACATAATAATACTGATTTGAAAACATTTAAGTATTATACTACTTAAATGTTATTTGGATACTATTTAAATATTCTGGACATAAAAATATTCATATTCAAATTAATCAAATCATGTAATTTAAAATATATATTAAAAATACTAAAAATCTCAAAAATATTTAAAATGTCCAAAATATACATAATAAAAATATATCATTAATAAATAAATTGATTAATTAATTCTTTGTCACATACATATATAAATATACATACACAAATGTATAAATAAAGGGAGATGTGCACACATATAAACATACATGTGTATATAAGTACACCTATCCCAAAAATTCTCTGAAACACTGTACACTAAAGGACCTTATCCTAAACTAAAAGCTATAAATAGGAAAACTTACATGAAGGCTGCTAAATCTAAATCAACATTGAGACCACCTGGACACAGACAGTTCAACTTCTGTATCCAGAATGTCTCACGTTTACGTAATGTAAGTAATCTGTTAGGGATGGAGGGGGGAATCCAGTCAATGACCTGTACCTTGAGTGTTCGGGGGTCTCCACCATGAGTGTCTCTAAAGTGAAGGGGAACACTGTGCTTATCCATCTCATTTATAATATTATTGAGATGTTCTGACACTCTACGTCTGATCTTCCTTTTCGTGCGGCCCACATACATAAGGCCACACCCACACGTTAATAAATATACAACATGAGTAAAATTGCAAGTGCAACGGCATTGAATCTTAAAGTTACGAGATTTATCACTATTTGTGAAGTTGGGATCTTTATTTACATGTTTGCACATACTGCAGTTTTGTTTACCACATTTATATGTGCCTTCCTTCAAACTTAGCCAATTACTCTTATTCAATGTTGTTTTATTTCCTTTCACTGTTTTTAATTTACTAGGGGCTAACAGATTTCTCAAGTTTCTACCCTTCCTAAAGGTGATTAGTGGATGTTCTGATAATGATGGTGCTAGCATACTATCTGATTTTAGTATGCCCCAATGTTTCCTAAAGGCCTCCTTGACAATCATATGGCCTTCATTATAGGTAGTTATGAATCGGATGGAATCCTGGTCCTGTGCATTTTGTTTATGGAGTCTACCTGTCGAACTCATGTGATCTGTTCTTAACAGTGAATCCCTAGTACGCCCCGTGGCCTTAATTCTAGATTCATTGATTTTGACGGGATCATATCCTTTAACTAAAAACTTGTTCGCCATAATGTCTGCTTCTTTATTGAAGTCGCTAATAGAGCTACAATTTCTTCTCAATCTAAGAAACTGGCTGTAAGGGATGTTATCTTTCCAATGGCGTTGATGGGCACTCTTATAATCAATGAAACTGTTTCTTTCGGTGGGTTTCCTATAGTTGGTAACTGCTGTTTTGTTGTCACTATTTACAAAAAGTCGCAGGTCAAGAAATTCAATTTCAGTACGAGAATGATTTTCAGTGAATTTAAGATTATAATTATTATTATTAATATATCTGACAAACTCGTCCACTATACCGAGATCCCCCTCCCATAGGATGATCACGTCATCAATATATCTGTAATATTTAACGATATTCTTACTGAACTGATGGGTCTTCCAAATGAATTCGCCTTCGAAGGTGTGCATATACAGATTGGCATAAGATGGGGCAAAGGTTGTGCCCATCGCTGTTCCTCTGATTTGTCTGTAATACACACCCTCGAAGGCGAAATAATTGTGTTCCAATATGAATTGTATACACTGCAAGATGAATTTTTGCTGTACTACATTGAATCCCCAGTTTATCAATTCCATTTCTACAGCATGTATCCCCTTATCATGCGGTATTGACGTGTATAACGCTGATACGTCGCATGTAATCCAACAGTAATTACTTTTCCATTCAATTCCTTCAAAGATCCCAATTACACTAGTAGTATCCTTAAGGTAGGCCCTGGTGTTCTTAACAATGTCTTGCAAAAAATAATCAATATATTTAGAAACTTTATCTGTTATCGATCCAATCCCAGATATAATGGGCCTACCCGGAGGGCACTCACTATCCTTGTGGATCTTTGGTAGATGATAAAAATAAGGGATCTTGGGATCCAATTCTTGCAGATATTTAAATTCATCTGTATTCAATATCCCCTCAGATTTAGCATCCACCAACAAGGAATTCAATGCAGACATATATGATTTAGTAGGATCAGTCTTAAGGATACAATATGTATCTTTATCCCCTAACAGTTTATGTGCTTCTTTGAGGTATTCTGATCTCAATTGGATCACCAAGCCTCCTCCCTTATCTGCTGCCCTGAATACAACTCTATCATCATTCATTAATTTAGTAAGTGATTTTCTCTCAAGTATAGTGAGATTATCATTATGTTTATTCAATAAATTCTCCTTTTTACCTTTAATTTTAGACAGGATTTCATTGGTGACCAAATTAATAAAAACAGGGATTTGATCCCCTTGGGCACTAACTGGATAAAAGGAGGAGGGGCGTTTAAATGTACTATGAGTTATAGATCTAACCTCCTCATGAGTTGAAATATCTAGAAGTTCACATAACATCAAATCCTGATATTCCTCACTGGGTGACTCCTCTAAGTCCAAATCTAATCCTTCTAGACTCTTAAGGATATTCAGTGTTTCTAGATCTTTAGATTCAAGATGTTCCTCTTTGTTAGGTACTGTTTTCATAGTTGAATTTTTTGCAAAAAATCGTTTCAAAGTTAATTTTCTACTGAATTTCTGAATATCCAAAAATATTTGGAATTCATTGGGTAATGTTTTAGGGGCAAAGTTTAATCCCTTACTCAATAATTTAATATCATTATTGTCCAGATCAATCTTGGCTAAATTAAAAATACTCATTCTCTCTCTTCCTCTCTCCGCTGCCTTCTGTTTGGCTGCCCTAATTCTAAGTCCACCCCTTGTTCCTCTCTTTGTTCTAATGTTCTTTTGTTCATTCGTGTCCTTTCTTCTGGGTTCCCTAGGTGTGAACTCCTCAGTTCCTGCTCTAACCTGGCGGGGTGTCCTATCTGGCTGTTCCCTAAAAAAGAAATATTTCTTGCAGTCTTTCTCATATCTCCTTCATGATGTTCCTCATGCTCATTCCTAACATGTTTTGGTTTAGCACCTTGATCAGACCAATAAGTCTCCCTATATGATTCGGGATGGGGATCAAGACTATGAAATCTGTTACTAGTGGGTACTTGTATATGAGGAGAGCTGTAATTCTCCTTATAATTGTTGCCATATGGCCGCCAATTATTGTGATAACCATAATTACTGTTATTTTTATAATTGTAATTGGGGTGTTGGCCATGGTAAGAAGAATTAGATCTACCACCATGACCAGTATTCTCAAACTTGGAATGACTAGGTCCATGTGTATGCTCATGGCTTCTAGAATATTCATGTTTATTATCCCTATAAGAGTTCACAATCATATGTGATTTATTCTGATCCCTATTTGTTCCAACGTGAGGGGTCCTATTGTCTGCCCTATTATAGCCCCTGGACTGATCATTAGTAGGATCATGATATTTAAATTTGTTAAAATTATTAAAATCTTGATCCTTTCTTTCAAATGACACTTTTTCTAATTGGTGTGTATTAGACTGATATGAACCAGACTGTTTATCACTCCGTTTAAAAAATGGTTTATCCTTCAACATACGTGCATTTTGAGTTTTCTTTTTAAAGGTATAGACCTTATCCTCCTTGAAATCCTGAATATCCCTAGATAATTTCATTTGTTTAGCTGCCATTAATTCAATATCTAGTTTTTTAATTCTACTCTGGATACTGTTATTCCTATTGATCCATTTTTCTTCTGATTTAAAACATTGAATTTTTGGGAAAATATGTTCTAGTTCTTCTTTAATCTGTTTTAATTTAAATTCTCTATATTTTACTAAAATTTTAATCATTTTCATAGAGCACTCATGTAAAGATTCCTCCCACTCTGTGGTGAATTCCACATCCTCAAGATCAAAAGCAGGATACTTAAATAAACGTAAACCCCTGGGAATAATATTATGGGAAACATAGTTATCCAATAAAATAAGATCTTGCCATTCACGACAATCTTGCTGTAAAAGTCTTTCTAGTTTTTTAAAAAGTTCATCAGGTGATTCTGATGCATGAAACAACGGCTGTTCCCCTTTTGTTAAATCAATATCTCTCTGTCTATTTCTCCTATACCCAATATCACCAAATGTATCAGATTCAGTCAGTACATTGCTATTAAGCATAGAACCACCCTCCATGGCAGTCATGCTGCTGTGTAAAGAGAACACAGTAAACAAAACTACAAAGCACAATAATTAAACAGCGCTAGCTGCCAGGGGTGATTCAAAATTGCTATGATGTAACAAAATAAACACCAAAAGGATAAATAACAATAAGAATTAGAATAAAAATTAATACTTAATGAAAGCAATAAATAAATATAATATAAAAAAATATAGATTAACGTGTGTTAGTTTGGAATCACTAATTATTATTATACAAATTCCTAAAGATCAGACAAGGAGCAAAAAACACAATAGGTGCAAATAAGTACAACTGTGTAATGATTATTATATACGAGACCTGTTGCTGCAAAAATGACCGAAGGTGTCCTGCGTGCCTCCTGAAGTAAAGTAGAATCCCAAATCTCTGAAACAGATAAGCGCAAACAGACTCAAGTGTAGGTAGATACAACAAACACACCCCACTCTCTGAATTGTACTTACAAAATTGTAATTTATTCAGGCGGTTTGTTAAAATAACATATGATCTCCACGGCAGTTAAAACATAAATCTTTGCAAATGAACATGAAAGTTTCTGAGCCAAAAGTGTCCGTTTTGAGTTAATGTCCGTTGTAGTGACTTCAAATAAAAAAAACGCTTGTATTAGAGAGCGTCAATGTAGAAGCCGGTAACGTCACTGGAACAAAGTACGGATCCTCATGTAGTCCAAAAGCCTCAACGCGTTTCAACCGCCACCGTGCGGTCTTTCTCAAGAGGTAAAAGTTCATGTCCCTTCTCACAGTGCAGGTTATTATATAGCCAGCAAGCTTATTTTATTGGATGGAGAAAGGTCTCTTTATATAACTAGCCTGCCTGCTGTGTTTGTTGTGGGAAGCAAGCTAGAGTTACGATGCATATTAAATAAGTGGCACATATTATAATAATACGATTAAAAACATAACTATGCTAAAATACTATAAAATGGTATATAAATTATACTACAACAAAATAAGTTAATAAACCAAATTATGTCATTACTAAACTACAATAAACTAGATTTTCACAAGCATATTTTGCCAATTGTCGAAAAAATGTTGAAGGATAGTACAAAATAAAAGACAAAGAAAGAACAAAGTTATTATAACAAAAATCTATTAAAAACACAAATATTTAAGGTAGGAATATTCTGATTGGCTGATGGAATCAGCCAATCAGAATCAAGTTCAATCCTATTGGCTGATCCAATCAGCCAATCAGATTGACCTCGCATTCTATTGGCTGTTCCGATCAGCCAATAGAATGCGAGCTCAATCTGATTGGCTGATTGGATCAGCCAATCGGATTGAACTTGATTCTGATTGGCTGATTCCATCAGCCAATCAGAATATTCCTACCTTAATTCCGATTGGCTGATAGAATCCTATCAGCCAATCGGAATTCGAGGGACGCCATCTTGGATGACGTCCCTTAAAGGAACCGTCATTCGTCGGGAGACAACGGAAGAAGAGGATGGATCCGCGACGGCTGCTTCAAGATGGACCCGCTCCGCACCGGATGGAAGAAGATCGAAGATGCCGCTTGGAGAAGATGTTTGCCGGTCCGGATGTCCTCTTCTTGCCGGATAGGAGGAAGACTTTGGAGCCTCTTCTGGACCTCTTCAGCACCGGATGCCAGGACGGATCGGTGATACCTGGATGGTGAAGACAAGGTAGGAAGATCTTCAGGGGCTTAGTGTTAGGTTTATTTAAGGGGGGTTTGGGTTAGATTAGGGGTATGTGGGTGGTGGGTTGTAATGTTGGGGGGGGGTATTGTATGTTTTTTTTTACAGGCAAAAGAGCTGATTTTCTTGGGGCATGCCCCGCAAAGGGCCCTGTTCAGGGCTGGTAAGGTAAAAGAGCTTTTACATTTATTAATTTAGAATAGGGTAGGGAATTTTTTATTTTGGGGGTCTTTGTTATTTTATTAGGGGGCTTAGAGTAGGTGTAATTAGTTTAAAATTGTTGTAATATTTTTCTAATGTTGGTAAATATTTTTTTATTTTTTGTAACTTAGTTCTTTTTTATTTTTTGTACTTTAGTTAGTTTATGTAATTGTAGTTATTTGTAGCAATTGTATTTAATTTATTTATTGATAGTGTAGTGTTAGGTTAATTGTAGGTAATTGTAGGTAGTTTATTTAATTAATTTATTGATAGGGTAGTGTTAGGTTTAATTATAACTTAGGTTAGGATTTATTTTACAGGTAAATTTGTTATTATTTTAACTAGGTAACTATTAAATAGTTCTTAACTATTTAATAGCTATTGTACCTGGTTAAAATAATTACAAAGTTACCTGTAAAATAAATATTAATCCTAAAATAGCTATAATATAATTATAATTTATATTGTAGCTATATTAGGATGTATTTTACAGGTAAGTATTTAGCTTTAAATAGGAATAATTTATTTAATAAGAGTTAATTTATTTCGTTAGATTTAAATTATATTTAAGTTAGGGGGGTGTTAGTGTTAGGGTTAGACTTAGCTTTAGGGGTTAATCCATTTATTATAGTAGCGATGAGCTCCGGTCGTCAGATTAGGGGTTAATAATTGAAGTTAGGTGTCGGCGATGTTATGGAGGGCAGATTAGGGGTTAATACTATTTATGATAGGGTTAGTGAGGCGGGTTAGGGGTTAATAACTTTATTATAGTAGCGGTGCGGTCCGCTCGGCAGATTAGGGGTTAATAAGTGTAGGCAGGTGTCGGCGACGTTGAGGGGGGCAGATTAGGGGTTAATAAATATAATATAGGGGTCGGCGGTGTTAGGGGCAGCAGATTAGGGGTACATAGGGATAATGTAAATTGCGGCGGTTTACGGAGCGGCAGATTAGGGGTTAATAATATAATGCAGGTGTCAGCGATAGCGGGGGCGGCAGATTAGGGGTTAATAAGTGTAAGGTTAGGGGTGTTTAGACTCGGGGTACATGTTAGGGTGTTAGGTGCAGACGTAGGAAGTGTTTCCCCATAGGAAACAATGGGGCTGCGTTAGGCGCTGAACGCTGCTTTTTTGCAGGTGTTAGGTTTTTTTTCAGCTCAAACAGCCCCATTGTTTCCTATGGGAGAATCGTGCACGAGCACGTTTTTGAGGCTGGCCGCGTCCGTAAGCAACTCTGGTATCGAGAGTTGCATTTGCGGTAAAAATGCTCTACGCTCCTTTTTTGGAGCCTAACGCAGCATTTTTTTGAACTCTCGATACCAGAGTTAATTTTTTGGTGCGGCCAGAAAAAAGCCCGCGGAACGTTAACAGCCCATCTACCGCCAAACTCCAAATCTAGGCCATAGAATCAAGAAGAGTTGGTATAGGTTGATGTAATAGTACTAGGGGTGTCTTTATATTTTGCTGATCATACTAAAGGCGCTACATACCCGTAAGATTAAATGCATAATTACCAAGTGATCGGCAGTAGGATGTATGACTCTATCTAAGCCCAAAAGTTTGGGATCTCACTAGGAAGGCAGTAATGCCGACTACATTGGTCACCCTAACCAGCACGGAACAGTGACTTTGCTCTTGGCAGTTTCTTTTATTACACTGCCTCATGAGGTTATATGAAAAGACGAGTAACACTTGGATTATAGCGAGCTGAACATACTCTGTGTCTGTTAAGTGTTCCTCTAATTTTACTAAAAACCAGCAAGTTGATGCACTGTATATAGATTTTACCATAGTCATATTATTATTGTTAAGTAGCATATCCGGTCCTGTTAGATAACAGCTGCTAGCTAAATAATATAGCTAGCTTATTTGAGTGTCAAAATTTGCTCTTGGTCCTCTATTTAGTAGTGTGTTGCCTATCATCCACTTACCATAGTTTACTTTAGCAGTTTATTGGAATTCTGTTTTACTAGACATAATAACTTTTGTTTTAGCCATAGTTGCATGTATGCTCATACGTATTAGGTTCCTAGTTCCTCTAATACCACTATTTATAATGTATATGCAGGGGAGGCATGTCTTTATTTTATACCTGAGTATGCTGTTAACTGAATTAGCACTATAGACACAGACAACTGCTTTACCTTATTGCTCATAATATGTAAACTTGGTTGCTCTTTTTTTTTTGTTTACGGTTTGTCAAGTGTTCCTAAATTTTATACTTAAATTTATGGTTGTATATTGTATGCGTGAGATACCTAGCTTAACTATGACACTCCCTTCTTAGTTTTAGTATTCAAGCAAGTTATAAAATGGGCCTTCATATACGCTACACTATATTTTGTAGTAGACTTTTTATTTATATGTATACACCTAATCTACATCTACGATTTCTGTTGCATTATGACTTGTTCTACCTGCAGACAGTTTCAGGGAAAATATAATATGCTCACATTCTAATCATAAGCTTACAGGGCTAATCAAAATGTACTCATGCCGGGCAAAGCTACTCTTACTAAGGTCTAGTCGGGGGTAATCTTCACGTGCTATTATTATATACAATTCAAGGTTATTTTATATTATTGCTAGTTATAATGGCTATGTTTTGTATCACATGTATGTTGTACATATATTTGTCGTAGTCCATGATACCACGCCTTCCCCTACTTTATACTTTAACAGATATACCTCCCTGCAGTGATCTCTCTATTTTAATAGGATGGCCCAATAATTCCTCACACCAGGCACTTTTTTCCAAATTAGTATTAACACTTTTAACATAGCTACCACTCCCTCCCTAGGCCAGTGATTAGAACAGATTATGATATATCACATGTATTTAATATTCAACTATGACTGGTATTTTTCTCTATATTTTGGTATATACCCCCTCTAAGCAGCACTAATTGGTCTATTTTACATGATTCACTTGTGGGTATATCTCTATATATGCGCCTACAATTTGGGTCCTCAAAGTGTATATGGCTATACTATGTGATAATTGTACTCTCTCAAACCTAACTTTTGATTGGATATGTGCACTAGACGAGTCTAACCCCATACTCAGTTATGGTTAACCATTATGTTGTGCATAGGGCCCTCCCGGGGGTGGATATAGGTTATTTAGCTTGCAAGATATGAAAGATGTGTCGTCTGCGGCCAAGATAGCGCATCACCATTTTGTTATTAAGATATCCACTCTTTTTATTCTGTAATACTAACTTTATATTGACTAGGTTCTGTGGGTCAGCTTTACTCCCCTTCCTAGTTTAGCAGATGGAATGATATATATTTATTACTACTCAATATATTTTAAGATAAAATAATTTTTATTATTTTTGTAGCAAAGGCATAATAACAACAAAGAAAAAAGGGGGGGGGGTGTAAAAGGAAAACAAATCAAGAGAACAGAACACCTGGTTCTCTGAAGTTACATAGTAAACAGGGTGATTCAAGTTACAAAACATTAGAACATTCGGTTACTAAGTCATAACTAATAGAGCCACTGTTACATGAAGGGCCTGATACCCTCCTTCATTGTGATACAAGAGTCCAAGTAATGAAGAATCTCCTGCTTGGAGTTAAATGCAAAATAAGTATGTGTACCATATAGTATGAACTGGCCCTAACAAACAACAAATTTCCAGGAAAAGAATCAACATAATATAAAGATAGTAAAGGGGGGAAAGAGTTAGGTGAAGCAAAGAGAGAAAAGGGGGACAAGATACAGACAAGGGGATCCCTCCTGACCTCACCTCTCAAATTTCTAGTCCTTATTATGTATAGGATTAAAATGTCTCCTTTTAATCACTGTTTTACCTGTCTTGTCTAAGGACTCTAGATTCCGTAGGGTAGAGCCTTCTAAGTTGGAGGTTCTATTGGATTAGACTAGTGTGTTAGGACACATTGTGTAGTATCCAGTAATACCAGACCTTCTGAAATGTTTCTTGGGTGTCTAGGAGAAATGCTGCCTGTTCTGACATGCTGTAATAGAATTTCATTTTAATTTGGATTTCTTCCCAGGATGGGGCCCCCTCCCTCCAATGGCGGGCTATACAAATCCTTGTGGCAGTGCATGTTATCTTAATAAACAAGTTTATATATTTGTTAAATTCTTTAAGTCTGGTGTGGAGTAAAGCTTGGTCCATGGTGAGCTTAATAGGGCTGTCTAGAATAGAGCTAAGAAACCTGGATAGTTGGTTCCACACCCTATGTGTATGGGAGCAGTCCCACTACATGTGTTTATAGTCCCCCACTTCCCCGCAGCCTCTATAACAGAGTCTAGAACTATCTTTGGTGGAGTGTGAGGTTATCAGTGGAGTTAGGTACCAACGAAAGTTGGTCTTAATACAATTTTCCCACATATCTGCGCTCAGCAGTCCCCTCCCCGCACTAGAGAGAGTTATATGCCAGTCCTGAATCTCCATTACCTTGTTAATATCTTGTTCCCATTTGGTTTGTAGGTTGGATTTGGAGTTCTCTAATGCTAGTTGGATTGCTTGATAAAGCTTGGAGATAGTGTTTTTGGGCCTGGATGAGGAGCTACATATGTTCTCTAACATGGAGGGCAGGTTTTTAGTTATGGATGGCAAGAGAGGGTGAATGATGGAGGAAAGCTGCAGGTATAGGAACCATTCTAATTTAACTGGTTGTAATTTTTCTTGTAGTTGTGAGTAGCTCATCATTTTCCCTCCTACTATAAGGTCAGCTATTCTATAGAGTCCTCTGTTTTCCCATTTTTTAATAATAATGGGAGCCAGTTCATAACTAACCAGACTAGTGAGTGTAGCTTTAATGGAGTGTAGAGGAAGTAGGGCCAAGGAGGTAGTCAGCCTGGACCATTGCCTGATCATAAAATCTATCACAGGGTATTCTTGTTGTTTCCTACCAAGGCACCGTTTAGGGTCCCAGAGAATTATGTCACGTGGGATAAGTCCTGCAATGTCTGATTCCAGATGAGTCCAGATTATGTCTTTGTCAGGGTCGTTGAGAAGGGCAGTCTGCGCCAATCTAGCTGCTTGATAGTAATGTTTGAGGTTTGGAGCCCCCACCCCCCCCCCCAACTGCCTGTTTCTAGTGAGGACTGACGCTGGGATTCTAGCCTTTTTGTTTCCTCTTATAAAACTAATAATATGCTTTTGGAGGTCGTCCAAGTCTGGGGTCGGTATTCTAATCGGGAGGGAGCGAAATAAATATAGGATCCTTGGTAATATCATCATTTTGACTGCCGACAGTCTACCAAACCATGAGAATCTGAGTTTACTCCAATTATTTAAATCTTGTTTAATAGATTTGTACATAGGGGGGTAATTTGCCTTATATAGTGTCGTTGAGCTTGTGGTTAGGTTGATCCCTAGGTATCTGAGGAGGCGTTTGGACCATTTAAATTCAAAGTTAGCCTCTATCAGCTTTTTGGTGTGGTCTGGGAGGTGTATGGGAAGTGCTTCACATTTCTCTAGATTAATTTTATAGCCTGATATAGAGGAGAAGGAGTCGAGGGTTTGGTAGAGGTTCGGCAGCGTTATCAATGGCCTTGATAGGGAGAGGAGGACATCGTCCGCGAAGAGTGTGAGTTTGTATTCCGTCTGCTTTATTTTAATGCCTGTTATGTCTGGGGATCTTCTAATCTGCTGGGCTAAGGGTTCTATACACAGTGCAAACAGCAAAGGGGACAAGGGGCATCCCTGACGGGTCCCATTGAGAACAGCAAATCTGTCGGATTGGAAACCCATGGCTCTCACGCTCGCTGTGGGGGTGGAATAGATACTTTGGATTGCGCTCATATATTCCCCGGAGATGCCTATCTTGGCCAACACTGCCTGCATATATGTCCAATCAACTCTGTCAAACGCCTTCTCCGCATCCAAAGATAGGAGCAGAGAAGGCGTTTTCGTTGCATGCATATAATCAATTAAGGACACCATTCTCCTGATATTATCTGGGGCTTCTCTATTTTGGATAAAGCCTACCTGGTCGGGGTGGACTAGTCTGGGAAGTATAGGTTTGAGACGATTGGCCAGGATCTTTGTGAAAATTTTGAGATCCTGATTTATTAGGGATATAGGCCTATAGTTATGGCACATCGTCTTACCTTTGCCTGGTTTAGGGAGTACTATAATTTTAGCGTCTAGCAGTTCAGATGGGATCATATGGCCTTTTAGGATGGAGTTGCAAAATTGGACTATATGTTTGGTGAGAGATGGTTTAAAGTGTTTGTAGTAGTCTCCTGGGAAACCGTCAGGGCCCGCCGCCTTGCCTGGTTTTAAATCTTTAAGTACCCCTAAGACCTCCCTATCTGTAATGTCAGCATTTAATGATTCTAGTTCTTGTTTGTTAATTTTGGGTAAAGCTGCCTCATCTAGAAAGGTGTTTAGGGAGTTACGTGTCATTTCTGTTTTAGTGACCTTCTGTCCATAGTATAAAGATCCATAGTATGTCGCAAATGAGTCGACTATATCTTTGGGGTTTGATGTCAGGACCCCTTGAGAGTTGTAGAGAGAGTGGATAGACATGTCTCTAGTTCTATTCCTAATCTTATAGGCCATGAATTTGTCAGGTTTATTTGCATAGAGAAAGTATTTAAATTGAAGTCTAAGCCCTGCTCTGGACGATTTGTCAGAAAGTAATTTATCGAGTGTTTGTCGTTTGTCCTGTAATGATTTATATATACTAGTTGATCCAGTCAGTTTGTGACGTTTCTCTAGACTAGCTATATCTCGTTGGAGAGAGTCGAAAAGAGTTTTCGCTTTACGCTTAGCGTGTGACTTCATTTGAATCAGTAACCCTCTTATAACTGCTTTGTGAGCAGCCCACACCTGTATGGGGTTATGTACAGTGTTTGTGTTGAGATTCCAGTATTCCTCCATGTGTCTGAGTATCGTCTCTCTATGGTTTGGGTATTTTAGGGTTAAGGGGTCAAATGTCCAGCTTTTGGTGTTATTGTGTGGGAGAATCCCTTTCGTCTTAAGTGAGACAATTGAGTGATCAGACCACACACATGGATGAACAGCGGAAGACACTGAATTGGCTATCAGGATCTGACTTGAGAAAATATAATCTAAACGGAAGTATTTGCGATGTGCTGTAGAGTAGAATGTATGGTCGGTTGTAGTGCCATAGAGGGCCTTCCATGTATCCAGTAGGTTGTGACCTGCCATAGTCTTGAAAATTGAGAGGACCTTTTTATTCAATCTATGTTGGGCGGCTGTGAGGGGGGTGTTTGAGGTTTGGGACTGCGTGTATAGAGAGACATTAAAGTCCCCTGCTAGGAAAATCCTAGTTGTATCCCAACTAGTGAGGAGATATGACAAATTAGTAAAAAACTGCTCTTGATGCTCATTTGGGGCGTATACATTACAAAAGACTATTTCAACCTCATTAATAGTGCCTTTAATGATGAGGTATCTACCTTCCTTGTCTATGATGGAGTCAGTGTGATGAAAGTTTAGGGAGGAGTAGAGGAGTATAGACACCCCCCTTTTTTTCTGGTTAACCGTCGAGTGGTAGTGTAAAGGGAATTGTTTCTCCCAGTACTTCGGGACTTGGGAAGACATAAAATGGGTCTCTTGCATAAAAATGACGTTGGCCCCAAGGAGTTTATACTGTGACATAGCCTTCCTTCTTTTTAAGTCTGAGTTAAGGCCTCTCACATTATGTGAGACTAGTGTAATGTCGGTGCTAGCCATCTAAATTTTTAATAGGTGTCTTGAAGTCATTATGTATGTGTGTAATCTTGGTTACCTGACCCCTTGTATTGGATCCATCTGAGTTTGTTGAACCTGAGGTTCCCTTGTGTGTGTCGGTCCAGCTTCTACATGACAGGAGCATTTGTGGTCGTTTTGAGGGTGAGGAGGAGGAGAAGAATAGAGAGGTAGAGGGGGATACATTCTGATAGGGAAAGAAGAGAAGAAAACCAAACAGGTTAATCATGTTATACATCACATTATCAACCCATACAACTGAACCTGGTATAAAGAACAAAAAAATTATTACAAGAATAAACATAACAGCTTCAAGGGGGACTTTCAAGGTCCGAGGAGGTGTCACCTATCCCCCCGCTTAGTGCTTAAGGCTAACATGTTGGGAGAGTACCTTCTAAGGGAACTGTATTAATAAAGTAAACATGAGAATCTGCCTTTCTGGCAGTAAGACTGTGTAACGTTAAGTAACTAGAAAGGGGAGTAGCCCCTGCTAACTGAGTAATACCTTAAACTAACAATATATATGGTAGTTATCTAAAAACGTAACATTATTGTTGAGGCACTGCTTCTAAATTTGGATTAGGAGCTCGTGAGGTTAATCTATATGTCATATTGTCCAGGTAACCTCGTGTGAGACAGAAAGGAATCTAGATCAAAAAGGTTCAGATTGATCCAATCAAGTGTTCTTAGATTTCTTCGCAGGGATCTTCGCCCATTGTGATCTCTGTGACTTCAGGGACATCCTCTGAGGTTTCGGTGTCTCCGTGTGTGCTGAGGGACCTTGAATAGAGGGTATTTCTAGGTCCAGGGCTTCACATATGTCCGGGATCTCTTCTGCATCTTTGATAGTCAATAGTTTATTGTCCTTTGAAATGTGGAGGGCAAAAGGGTATCCCCACCTGTACTGGATCTGATTTTTCCTTAAGAGGGTTGTGAGCGGTCTCAGGGTTCCCCTTCTCTGTAAAGTCCTGTTACTAAGGTCTTGGAAAAAGTGTACCACATTACCCCTAAATTTGAAGGTAGGTTGTTTTGCTGCGTCCCTAAGGATCTTATCTTTAACAGGGAATCTCAGGAAGGCCACAACGACATCTCTGGGTGGGAGATCTGCTCTGGGCTTAGGTTTGAGTGCTCTGTGAGCCCTTTCTATTTCTATTTCTGTGGATGTATCTACTCCAGTGATCGCACAAAACAGTTGGTGGAGGTATGAAGGGAGGTCTGCAGGTGTTACAGACTCTGGGATGCCTTTGAGGCGGATGTTACATCTTCTGTTCCTGTTCTCCATATCCTCCAACTTATCAAGTAGATCATTGACTGCCAGCTGATGTTGGGAAGTCTGTTGGACCACCATCTCAACATCTTCAATAATGTTGTCGTTGTTTTCCTCCAGGGACTCCACCCTTGCGCCCAGGTCTGACATGTCTTTCTTTATGTCGTTTAAACTTTCGTTCATTGAGGTATGCATGGCGTCCATTTTGGCCCAAAGCTTGTCAAAACTGCTGGTGATATCCTGTTTGGATACAAGTAGGTGGAGATCAGCTCTAGTTAGAGGCGTGTTATCCTCCAATGGGAGTGGGCTCCGGCGGAAAGACTTCATTGGATGTCCTGTTCTCCATGTTTTGTTCAACAGGGTTATCATTCTGTGTTTGCTTGAAGTAAGAGGTGACAGGAGTGTTTTTCCCTCCTCCCCCCTTCTCTGGTTTGTTCAGCCTTCTTGCTGCCATTTTAAGATCCTGTCTGATATTTTCTGTGAGAGGTTTTCTTATGGAGGAGATAGAAGGGTTAATTTCAAGACTGTTATAATTCTTCAACTTTCTTGATTTTAAACTTTTGTGCTTAGTTCAACTTAGTGCAATACTATCTGTAACCCCTAGAAAGCAGGCTTGCATTAGAAATGAAAGATTGCTGAAAAACATAAAGTCCTTTATGAGTTATATCTCCTTTAACCACAAGATGGCAGGCTTGGATTAGAAATGAGAAATTGCTGGAAGAAAATGGATCTTCTGTGTAATACAACACTATTGTCCACAAGATGGCATGCTTGTGTTAAACGTGGGAATAAATGGTAATACTTCAGTAATGGCTGAGTGAAGAGAAAGGGAAAAAAAAAAAAACTTTCAAAAGACAGTAAAACTATTGGAAGTTCCCTTAGAGTTTTCAATATTTTGGAGTCATTTAAGATTCTAGTAGTGAGCTTGTAACCTGTTAGGGCTTATGATACTCTTAGCTGATCCCTGTTAACTACTATGAGGGAGTGGAAGGGGTTCATGCGTGGGACCGATTATAGGGAGAGGGAATCCATGTAAATATTGCCGCGTGGAGCTTGTTGGCTTTCCAGGAATCCAGGCCCAACTGTTATGTGACCCTAGGGTTATTGCCTGAGCTCAGTGGGAGGATTGTAAGATTATGGCTTCCCTTACATGCCCATTCCTTATCTCAGGGTTAAAGTACGATCTTAATATAGCAACCAGAGGACCGGGTTTGATCAATGCTTAATTTGTAAAGTTGCTGCTGTCCCTGTAATTGCGTTAGTTACGCATGATCTGTGCCCCTGTTAGATTGTTATAAGTAGTGGACTTAGCGGTGTGTGGAGCGGTGCCAGAGTGTATACTCACGCTCCAGAGGTAAGGTTTTCCTGCTAGCTTGATGGTCGCTACATTGCCTAGGCTGTCTGAGGCGGGTAGTTGCCGCGCTGATTCAGAAGGGCAGCTCCTGCAATGAAGGAAGATGGCGGCTGTGACCGGATCTTTGCGTCCTTGAATAGAGGCATTATTTGAAAGGTTGGGGTATAAAAAAGTTATTTCCTAGTGCACCGCATGTTTATGGTGCTACTTGTCTCTTTTGTAGTCCTCTCAGAGTAGCTTTGTGCGGGTGGTGGTGAATCTCCTCGGAGTGAAGTGTGGAGCTCTATGGAACAACGTCCATCTTGGTTGCAGGCAAACTCCGCCCCCCTACTCAATATATTTTAAGCCCCAGGTATGTAATATTCAACCATCATCTAGATTTCCCTTAATACTAGGACATATACCCCAATTACTGGGACAAATTGGTATATCCAACGTAGTGCCCTTGATGGAATACTCCCATATATATGCCTATTGATCCCGCGCTAGCTAATGTCTTATAGCTCACATTTATGTTGCTCTATAAATACCTTACTAACCACAACTTTAGATGTATTGCCATAATCCACATGACACTCAATTGCTCCGCCCTCCATTCCCCTCCCCCTACTAAATGAGCGGCGCTTGCCCGCTGACATTCCCCCCCCCCCCATACTCCATGTTCACTTCTAAAGCCCATAAGAGGTTTCCAATCTGACTATCAGTTGTCTCTTACTATGCTAGATTATCTGGCCTAAAACTAGTCTTATAATTAGTCAGTCTTATTTGCTATGTTATTATAAAAACAAGGTTTTATAAGCCTATCTAATGTTTATCTTACTACTGCTAAAGTATTTTGCTCCATTTTATTTGTATTTTTACTGTTAAAAGGTGATCATTGTTTTTTTGTATGTTACGCAAAACCTCAATAAAAATTATTTAAAAAAACTAATAAAAAAAACTCCAATCCTCTCTTAAAGGGAACATACCCATTACAGGACTATCCGAATCTTCTGCCACCTCCTCTAGTGGCGAAAGGCAAAGAATGACTGGGAGGATAGGGGAAGTGGGAGGGATATTTAAGCCTTTGGCTGGGGTGTCTTTGCTCCCTCTTGGTGGCCAGGTGTTGTATTTCCCAACAGTAAGGAATTAAGTCGTGGACTCTCCTTGCCGTATGGAAAGAAACTTAAAATTTATAGGCAAACTACACAGGAATAAATCTTATTAACTATGCATAGTGTATACCATAATTTAATTACACTGGATGTGAAAAAAAGCAAGAAATTTGTACTTAAAAGTACAAAATACGGGGACGTGTCCGTGCAGCGGCCATGATCGGTCGCAAATCTGCTGATGAGATAGAGATAATCCGCAGATTATCTGCTGATCTATACCACATCTGCTATTATCACTGGTAATTTCTAATGAAGAAGCGTGTGCTGATTCTAAGGATATAATTACTGTCTGAGCGACTGAGCAGCAGTTCTCCAGACCGGACCGTTGATATTAGAGGCGGCGGCCTACCTGTCAACACCCACCCCCCCGTGATCCGGGGTAAAGCAGTATCAACTAGTCTACTGCAACTCTATTTAATCTGCATCTTTTTGGAGAGATCAGCAATATTATATTTGAGTACTGTTTGTACGGCTGTCATATGGAGGACCCACATAAAGCCTTTCAATCTCTCTTGGATGAATATGAGAGGAAGATTGCTGAGAGAATCGATCAGCTTTTTCTAAATGTCGAGGCTGTGGGAAGCGAACTGGCTGTTGCCTGTGAGGGGGCTGAGGACGATATTGAGCAGCCACGCGGCATAAAGAAAATCATCAGGTGTGTTCTGTGCTGACTCCTCTAGCTACTCTAGATATTGAAAAGACAAGGGATCAAGCTACCTTCCTGCAACCCTCTGGAAGTATTTCCCTATCTCCTATTGCAATGCAAAGCGCAGTATTATGCTTTTGGCTGAAACTGACTTAAAAGAGGATGGCACGTCATTTATCAAAAAGGTTGGTGCTATGACCCTAGCTGAGACCGGCTCGGGAGAGGAAGACAGATCAGCTGCCAGCTTGCTCTCTACTGATATGAGAGATAGGCTCCCTGATCTCCACTGAGAAGTGCTTTTACACATTACTGAGATTCCAGGGAGAGCGGCCGGCTCCCGGGATTACAAATGGTATATACAGCAACAGGAGGGGGATGTCAGTAAGGAGAGTCGAGCGAACTTAATCTCATCTACACAGTCCTGGCTGCCTCACAGAGTACTGTCATTCAGGAAGCTTCCAAGAGACGCTGTCATGCCTATAGTTGGAATAGGGTGATCCTATGTTGTTCTAGGAAGGACACATATTTTTGTTTTATTTTTTCTTTTTTTTATTTATTTTTTTGTGTGGAAAATTCACCTTAATGACAAGCGCTGTGTTTTATGTATTATGCTGTAAGAATAGCTGTCGTATTGTACTGTTTTAAGTTTTTAATCTGCCACAGGGAGAAGGGAAGGGGGGAAAAAGATGAGTGCTGCTACTCTAGTTTATTACTCACTACTTATTACATAAAGTACCATTTGTCACAGGGCAGATACAGCCTTTTTTTGGTTGCAGAAGCATCTAAGAATAGTTAGCTCTAATGTTCAGCTTTAGTTCTCTTATCTTCCCTTCCTAATTATTTCAGTAACCTGTTTGCAGTATATTTTATTCCTCTCTAAGAGATAGAATTTCCTCTCTAGTGTAAAGCAAATTAGGCTGTGGGCCCCTTCGGCTGAGTCTTCATACTATAGCATAACTGTTACTAAAAGTCTGTGCAGGGAGATATTTAGGAATATCGCTGGGTGTAATACTCCGGCATCAGCACATTATCTGTTGAGCTTCACATATATCAGTTGTTAGTAAAAATGATATATCTCTGCACAGGTCTGCATGGGTAGATTACATCTACATAGGTGTTTCATTTTTTATAACCCTGTCTCTTATGTATTTAGGATGTTCCAGACTCCCCTACAATAATGTTATACCCCGCGTTAGAAGTAGAGATTTTCTAAGCCCTTACAATATAATGATCAATATTTAGTTTAGTGTGTGGGTGCTGACTCAAAGCCACTTAATCGCTATTCCTAACACTTTTAGTTGTAGGGCATCTCATGATGTACAGTATAAGGTGAATATAATAGGGCCCTGATATGCTTAGTGCTGCTTAGGCAGACCCAATGTGTAGCTATTTTTAGGGGTATCTTATGTGCTCTGGCAATATTACTGTTATGTCTATAGGAGAATGTTTTTTTTATATTTGTTGGGCTCCGACTTTACTATTTTTCTGAATTGTACCACTGTTTACAAAACTTTACATATACTATAGCTTGTGGGTTTAAAATTTATATATATACTTATTGCTGCAAAAAGATATCAGAAACGATAATAGTAAGACAGCTGTGGGGCCCATGAATAGTTTCTATTCCATAGAGGGAGCTACTGGCCTAGAGAGGTATTTTTTCCGTTTTTATAAAGTTTTTAGCTGTACAGACGTTAGCATATTATTTGATCTCTGTGTAATTTGAGGCCCTATAAAGGCCTATAGTACCTTAGAAGGTGCATTGAAAAATGTACCATAATACCTTATTATGGTATCCCCCAGCATTTACCCCTTACTTATATTTACTGTCTGTGGTCCGTTAGTGGCCACCATTACTTAAATGGGGTACACTTTATCTTAATTTGTATATATTTAGGGGGATTTCTCGTTCACCATCAGTACCCAAGTGTGTATCAGGCCCAGGAGTGGCCATATTAACATTCTCCCTATTTCCCACCCCTTACTTATATCTGATATCTGTGAACCGGGAGTGGCCACTATTTCTTAGTTGGGGTGTTCCTTATGACTATTATGATTGTCACATTTTGGGAGGTCTCTTACTATAGTATTTAAAGGAAAATGAGGTTTAATATGTAGTTTGCACCTTTCACCCTAGGTATTTTATCATGGAGCTATAAGGCACTGTTTATTAAAATTCTAATGTGTTAGTCATGCTGTGCCTTTATTAAATGAAGGCTTGGTGTGCCTTCAGTATACGGTTGGATTATGCCCAATATGTTTGTATACTCTTCTGATTTTTTTTTTTTGTTGCTGTTCTGCTTATTGGATGAATATTTGTAGTGTGCAAACTTGTTGTCATACCTGTTGTAAACCTCAATAAAAAAAAAAATACAAAGCATAATTCTTGTTTTTTGTAAAATGGGCTGAACATGGGCGTTCCATGGGTGTGTATGAAATTGTCTCTCTATTCCCAATGTAATTCTGTAAAGATTTTTGCACTACAGATCTCAGTTTTTTCTCACAAACTAAAAGATGGCAAGCTTTTCTCAAAACACTGAAAATACTTATAACCCAAATAGAAAACCACATGCATATGAAAATATAGGCTATTGTAAGACGCTATACACAGAAATCAGCGTAATGTGATTTATATTGGCTGCGGGATTTCATTTTTAAAGTGCGCCCCCTGCTCAATTTGCTCTACAATAGGTGACATCTCACCACTCACAGGAACTGCCCCTTTTTAAAGGCTAATTCCACCAGGGAAGCCTCTGCAAGGGTTGGCGAGAAAAACCACATCTGAAATTGCGAGATTTAGATCACTGGGCTCTTAGTCTGACTTTCAAATGAGTTGTTGATTTTTTTTATGACAAATTTCAAAGTTAGTTCAATTTTCCTTACCTTTGCATCATATGAGATCCATAAGCCAATCACAAAATGCATATACGTATATACTGTGAATTCTTACACATGCTCAGTAGGAGCTGGTGCCTCATAAAGTGTGCATATAACAAAACTGTGCACATTTTGATAATAGAAGTTAATTGGAAAGTTGTTTACAATTACATGCTCTATCTTAATCATAAAAGTTTGATTTTGCATGACTTAAAGGGTCATGAAACCCAAACATTTATTTCATAATTCAGAAAGAGAATACAATTTTAAACAGCTTTCTAATTTACTTCTATTATCTAATTTGTTTCATTCTCTTTATATCATTTGTTAAAAGAGCAGCAATGCACTACTGGTTTCTAACTGAACACATGGGTGAGCCAATGACAATATGTATATAAATGCAGCCACCAATCAGCAGAGAGAACCTAGGTGATTTGCTGCTCCTGAGCTTGCCTAGATAAATCTTTCAGCAAAGGATAACAAGAGAAGGAAGCAAATTAAATCATTAAAGAAAAGTTTTGGGTTTCATGTTCCTTTAAGCAGTAGTGGATCTACTCAAGAGTGATCTTAGTAGTAAACAATAATAATAATACACATGCTGCTCTTATAATGATTTTGAGGATAGATAGATAGCTTTAGGATTGTACACATTCTGCATATGCCTATGTATAAACTGGCTGCTATGCCCCCTCAGCATTTGGGCCCTAATGCCACTGCACATCCTGCACCAGTGGTAGTTCCGCCCCTGGACTAATGTTCATTTAAGAATTAAAGAGAACTGCACATTCACTTCTTAGTCTTCTAGCATGTACGTGTAACATGCAATAGAGAACAAGACTATTTTTAAAGGGATGTTTAACTGTTTCATTATTGTAAAAAAAGCACTAAGCAGTTGCTTATACTGAATAGAAATAATTGCAATATGCAGAGGCAACGTTAGTGTTTGTGAGGCGTTAGGCAAAGCTCAAGTATGAAGCCCTGTTTATGTTTGATTTTTCTTTCTTACCTATTAAATGTATCACTGTATTGTATGCCCACTTGTGTAGAGAATGTTCCCCTTTTTTTCTTTATAATTTGTACACAAAATTTCTCAGGGATAATAAGGACTGACAGAAGGGCAGAGAGAAGTGATAAAAGAGAAAAAAAAAAGTAGAGAGAGAAGAGGGAGGGGAAGATAGTAAGGAGTTAAAGGGGAAAAGAGAGTAAAGAAAGAGAATGGAGAGAAAGCAGAGAGAGAGAGCAATAGTGGAGATTTTGTGCATAAAATTTCTCAATGATAATTAAAGCAGACATAAAGAGAGTGTAGAGAAAGAAAGTGTTGAGTGATGAGAGAAGTGAGAGGAGGGGGAGGTTGAAGTGAGAGACGGGTGGGGAGAGAAGAAAGAGGAGGGGGAGAGAAACATGAGAGTGAGAGGAGGGGGATGGTCAAAGTGAGAGGAGGGTGGGGAGAGAAGAAAGAGGAGGGGGGAGAGAGAAAAAGAGAGAAGAGGTGAGAGATAGACATGTGCATGGCGAAAAAATTCGGTTCGGTTCGGATCGATTCGGAATTTTTCGAAGTTCGGATCGGATCGATTCGAATTCGGAAAATTATGAATCGATTCGTTTCGGATTCGTTTCGGATTCATTCGGATTTGAAGAAATTCGGCTGGATTCGGTTCGATTCGGTTCAATTCGGTTCGTAAATTCGGCATTTCGGTAAGTGTTAGGTGGGATTAGACTAGTATTATACTGTATATTAGGTGTTAACCTAACATACTGTACAATACTAGTGTAATCCCAATGGCCATCCGAATTTACGAATCGATTCGGTTCGATTCGGTTAGATTCGGAAAATTCGGCAGAATTTTAATTTGGAAATTCGGTTCGATCCGAATCGCCGAATTTTCCAAATTTTCCGAATTTTCCGAATTTCCGAATCGAACCGAAACGAATCGCACATGTCTAGTGAGAGACAGAAAAGTGTGAGAGAGTAAGTAGGAGAGAGAAAAGTGAGACACAGTAGGGGAGAGAGAAGAGAGAGAGAGGGGGGATAAAGGAGAGAGAAGAGAGAGATAAGGGAGGAGAAGAAAATGAGGGGGTAGAGAGAAGAGAGATAGAAAGGGGAGAGAATAGAGGGATAGAAAAGTGATAGGTGGTGGGAGAGAAAAAAGAGAGAGGGAAGAGAGAGGAGAGAGAGTGGAAGCGGAGAGAGTAGAGAGAGAGAGGAGGGGGATAGAGAGAGCAGGGGGGAGAAAGAAGGGGAAGAGATGAAGGGAGAGAGGTATCAGGTGCAAAAGAAAAGAAAGAGGGAGAAAAGAATGGGAGTGAGAAAAGAGAAAAAGAATAGAGAGTAGGAGAAGGAGGGCAAAAGGGGAAAGATAGAAAAGAAAAAGAATGTGGAGAGAGTGATAGTAGAGAAGGGAAAGAGAGGAATGGGAGTTGAAAGAGTGAAGATAAAGAGTAGGTGAGAGCTAGAAAATATGTGAGAGAGAAAGGGGAAGTGAGATTAGATAGTGGAAAGAAAGAAGAGAGAAACATAATGGAGTAGAGAGAGACTGGAAAAAAAGAAGAGAGAAGACAGAGAGTACCACCTGGGTGCAGCTTCTTTTAGCCCAGTAATGCTTTTCACAGAGAAGAACTTTCCTATCCCACCTATAAGAACTTAATAGGCGGGATCAGACTGATATACTACAGGAAAGTTCTTCTCTGTGAAAAGCATTACTGGGCTAAAAGAAGCTGCACCCAGGTGGTAAATCGCCATAGAACAGGCTAACAATATTATTGAGCCAGTTGTTCGTTCCTGTGAGTGTGCTTCTATCTGTGTGTATTTAGTCTCCCTATGGGAGAAAGGGGAAACCAGACGTGGACGCCTTGCTCAGTGTGCTTAGAGGAATATGGCTACACCTCACTGACGAGGCCCAATGAAGGCTGAAATGATCATCTGGGGTTGCTGTGTTCCTTGTTCAGAGATGAATTGCCTGGTATTTCGGTGCTGGACTGACCATAATAGGCGGGATCAGACTGATATACTACAGGAAAGTTCTTCTCTGTGAAAAGCATTACTGGGCTAAAAGAAGCTGCACCCAGGTGGTAAATCGCCATAGAACAGGCTAGCAATAGTATTGAGCCAGTTGTTCGTTCCTGTGAGTGTGCTTCTATCTGTGTGTATTTAGTCTCCCTATGGGAAAAAGGAGAAACCAGACGTGGACTCCTTGCTCAGTGTGCTTAGAGGAATATGGCTACACCTCACTGACGAGGCCCAATGAAGGCCGAAACGACCGTCTGGGGTTGCTGTGTTCCTTTTTCAGAAAGGAATTGCCTGGTATTTTGGCGCTGGACTGACCGTAATAGGCGGGATCAGACTGATATACTACAGGAAAGTTCTTCTCTGTGAAAAGCATTACTGGGCTAAAAGAAGCTGCACCCAGGTGGTAAATCGCCATAGAACAGGCTAACAATAGTATTGAGCCAGTTGTTCGTTCCTGTGAGTGTGCTTCTATCTGTGTGTATGTATATATATATATATATATATATATATATATATATATATATATATATATATATATACACAGTGGATATAAAAAGTCTAAACACCCCTATTAAAATGTCAGGTTTCTGTGATGTAAAAAAATGAGACAAAGATAAATCATTTCAGAAATGTTTCCACCTTTAATGTGACCTATAAACTGTACAACTCAATTGAAAAACAAACTGAAATCTTTTAGGTAGAGGGAAGAAAAAATATAAAAATAAAATAATATGGTTGCATAAGTGTGCACACCCTTAAGCTAATACTTTGTTGAAGCACCTTTTGATTTTATTACAGCACTCAGTCTTTTTGGGTATGAGTCTATCAGCATGGCACATTTTGACTTGGTAAGATTTGCCCACTCTTCTTTGCAAAAACACTCTGTCAGATTGCGAGGGCATCTCCTGTACACAGCCCTCTTCAGATCACCCCACAGATTTTCAATCGGATTCAGGTCTGGGCTCTGGCTGGGCCATTTCAAAACTTTAATCTTCTTCTGGTGAAGCCATTCCTTTGTTGATTTGTATGTATGCTTTGGGTCGTTGTCATGCTGAAAGATGAAGCTCCTCTTCATGTTCAGCTTTCTAGCAGAAGCCTGAATGTTTTGTGTCAATATTGACTGGTATTTGGAACTGTTCCTAATTCCCTCTAGCTTAACTAATGCCCCAGTTCCAGCTGAAGAAAAACAGCCCCAAAGCATGATGCTGCCACCACCATAATTCACTGTGGGTATGGTGTTCTTTTGGTGAAATGCAGTGTTGTTTTTGCGCCAAACATCTTTTGGAATTATGGCCAAAAAGTTCAACCTTGGTTTCATCAGACCATAACACCTTTTCCCACATGCTTTTGGGAGACTTCAGATGTGTTTTTGCAAAATGTAACCTGGCTTGGATGTTTTTCTTCGTAAGAAAAAGCTTTCGTCTTGCCACTCTACCCCATAGCCCAGACATATGAAGAATACGGGAGATTGTTGTCACATGTACCATACAGTCAGTACTTGCCAGATATTCCTGCAGCTCCTTTAATGTTGCTGTAGGCCTCTTGGTAGCCTCCCAGACCAGTTTTCTTCTCGTCTTTCATCAATTTTGGAGGGACGTCCAGTTCTTGGTAATGTCACTGTTGTGCCATATTTTCTCCACTTGATGATGACTGTCTTCACTGTGTTCCATGGTATATCTAATGCCTTGGAAATTCTTTTGTACCCTTCTCCTGACTGATACCTTTTAACAATGAGATCCCTCTGATGCTTTGGAAGCTCTCTGTGGACCATGGCTGTGGGATGCGACTAAGAAAATTTCAGGAAAGACCAACTAGAGCAGCTGAACTTTATTTGGGCTTAATCAGAGGCACTTTAAATGATAGCAGGTGTATGCTGACTCCTATTTAACATGATTTTGAATGTGATTGCTTAATTCTGAACACAGCTACATCCCCAGTTATAACAGGGTGTGCACACTTATGCAACCACATTATTTTAGTTTTTTTTTTTTTTCTTCCCTCCACCTAAACTATTTCAGTTTGTTTTTCAATTGAGTTGTACAGTTTATAGGTCACATAAAAGGTGGAAAAAGTTCTGAAATGATTTATCTTTGACTCATTTTTTTACATCACTGACATTTTAACAGGGGTGTGTAGACTTTTTTTATGAACTTGTGTATATATATATATATATATATATATATATATATATATATATATATATATATATATATATATATATGTATACATAGGAATGAGAGAAATGATAGAAGCACTCCTGGTGAAGCTGTAAGGCCCAAACTGGCCCGTACTGCCCTGGGTGCACTCTAAGATGAGGTGTTTCCGGTGTTTGGGCTGCACCACACAAGGTGGACTCACCACAGGTAACTACTTCAGTCACCCATATTCAACAAAGAAATACAAGATCAGCCACAGAGTAACTTGCACCACAAAATTCATAGTTTACCTGCTCCACTGTGTTTGTGGAATGTTTTATGTGGGCAAAACTGTGGATGACCTTCGTACCAGGATGGCCAACCACCGTTCAGCCATACGGGCTGCCCTGGACAAGGGAACCTCTGACCAGCCTGTGGCCAGACATTTTGTTGAAGCAGGCCATAAAGTCACCGACCTTAAGTACATCATCATCGACCACATCCCTCCCCCCACCAGAGGTGGTGAAAGGGCTAAAACCCTTTTGCAAAGGGAGACGAGGTGGATCTTTGATTTTGGAACGATGACCCCTAGGGGTCTTAATGTAGACCTGGACTGGCATTGCTGCTTATAGTGTGCCCGGTATTAGCGTTGTAATATAATATAATTTGCTTTAGATACTTAGCCACTATCTACATTAGCCATGTTCTGAGGCACTTAATTAGTAATGCATGTTTTTCCTTATTTGATACTTTGTGTCTAACATTAACCCGCCTATCTTATCTTACAATAATGTGTATGAATCTAGACTCATCTATGTTATACTGTTTCTAGTAACTGACAATTTGAAGCTTAACATCTTAGATCGGTAACCTGTCTTTATATACTATCTTGTCTATTATAGTGACCTGTGGCATTAATATGCATATATCACCCTGTACGTTGATTCCCATTTTGTTGTATGGCAGGTCTGTTCATAGTTACTTGATCTTTGTGTGTTGTTTTAGTGTCCTTGTAGCCCACTACTGCTGTTTTTCTAAATACATTTACATTTCTATGTTGCATAATATGATTCTACCCGCCAGCGCTATAGCACATATCTGATCCTGATGTTATTATTAACAGCTGGTATTGTTTTTAATTTCACATTGGTCTTTTGCGGCGTAGCGTCCGTTTGCCATGGTAACGCATGTGACGTTGACGTCATGTGACACTGTGTTTTAATTAGTAGAGGTATATAGGAGGGTAAGTGCTTGTTTGTTTTGTATGCTTATTTTAAAAACGGGGGCGACCCCGAAACGTCAATAAATACATTGGTATTTTGGATTCAAGACCCTGTGAGTGACTCCCTTTTTCAGCTATCCTATATATATATATACATATATAACCCTTCAACAGATACATCCACAAATATAGGAGAGGATCAAATGAATAATCTATTGAGTCAATTTCATAAAACCATGTACAAACATTCCAAAAGATGGTGGAATCTGCATTTTTAAAAATATATATATCAGCAGGATAAAATTATCCCAAGGGGTTTGAGAATCAAGATGTTCCCAGCATATGATTTAAAGAAACAGGAACACATTGAGAGATGGAAAAATGCATTAACTACATGTTCTTTAACTTTAATAAAAAATCTGATTGAATCAGATGAAGACGAAATTGCAACTTTAGAAGCACAAATAAAATTGCAGAATGAAAGTTTACAAACTTTAGAACAAATAGAAAAATTCAATGCTCTGTACAAACAGTATCAAAGTGAACTAGATAAATTGGAAAATGAACTGATTCAAATTAAAAAACAGAAATTTCAGAGAGATCAAGGTGATTATCATAATAAAAGGGCAACAAAGATACATAAATAGAATAACTCACAGAAACACACAAAACAATACTAATGCTCCCTCTGACAGTGAATCAGAATTGTCAATATAGCAAATGTAAAGAGTCACATATGTGTATTAATGTTTCAAAATAGCCCAAAAAGGATTCCAGCCTTCCATAAGTATATAAAACTTTTTCCACGAGAGAAGTGGATACAGAGAATATGCGGCACACTGCAAATATATACGAGTCAGTAATTTGTTATGCTGGTTCATAGATCGACTCACCTCTCCGAGGACAAACTAAGATCCTGTCGGGACTTATAGAGGGCCGTAATTAGTAACTTCCTTGACCCTTCTTTCCTCAATCCATGACTCTAGCTCAAAACCAGGTTGCTTTACACTTCTGGAGCTTCCTCTGCTCCCGCTACTACTGCAGCTTGTGTACCTGGCGCCTCCGGATGACGTCAATATTATGCAACTTCTGATCTCGTCGATACCATCTGTAGTTCTGTGCAACTTTGTAACCGCTCTCCTCTCTCTCTCTTTCATCACTTTTCGTTCCTACGGCTGGAACCAATCTGTGGTACACGGGCTATGAGATCCGTATCAGAATCAAAATGGGGTCTCTCTGGCAGGAAAGAAGGAGCATCCCACTCCTCCATCAATATGTAAGTAAACAGGTTTCCAAAAGAACAAAGACCCTCTGAACTTTATAAAAAACAAATGTTCAATCTTTATTAGACTGTGATCTTACTTGCTACCGTAGCATATTTTGGATGCTGCTCTGCTGTTTATTTTTTATCTTTTTGCATCTAATAAAGATTGAACATTTGTTTTTTATAAAGTTCCGAGGGTCTTTGTTCTTTTGGAAACCTGTTTACTTACATAGTAAATCAGAATTATCTGACATGGTAGCTTCCTTTAGTAATATCAGCTCTGAAAGTACTACTTTACCAAGGGCATATACTAGATCTCAAATTCTAGCTGTGGGCGACAACGTAAATCCTTCCACATCAACAGCTGTCCCATCCCTTTTTTTAGACCAGGCCACAGGCTCTGGAATCAACAACACGGCCTCTGTACAATCGAGACAGAACAAAAGGAAGGACCCTATGCCTCCTTCCAGACAAACCAGAAGAAGACAGCCAAGCCCATTTTCCAAGTTCAGAATGGGAACCTAAAGGTTATTAATCTAACAACACACAATTTAAATTGTGAACACATCAGTGTATTATCCAAAGGACTCCGCTTCTGTCCTACCAATAATCTTGACAAATTTGAGATAATCAAGGATGTGAATTATATAAATTATATTTAAAGAAAGAATTTGGAGATGACAGGACAATAGCCGATCACTTACAGGAATTACTTCAAGAAACAGAACATCAAATACCCAATCAGGACAACTGGAGAACTAATATGACATTAAAATCAAAATATATTCCCCCACTAATCTATCTCCTGAAATCTCTATTTTTAATCAAATTGTATGCCAACAGATAGAAAAAGAGAAGAAAAAGGACTTAAATAAATTCAAACCTGGGATGATACAATCATTAAACAATCAGATAAAGGCAGCAATGTAGTTCTTTGGCCTAAAAACATGTACTTGGAAGAAATAATGAAGCAATTAAACCTTACCAAATGCTATAAAAAACTACTTGGTAATCCTATGCAGAACTAATTTAAGATTTATAACAAAATCATTGTCAGTGCCTTCATAAAGATAAAATCATCACCGAAGTAGAAAAAAGTATCTAACTCAGACATTTCCCAAAGTACCAACTTTGTATTTGATCCCCAAAATACATAAAAACATCCAGAAACCACCTGGTAGACCTATAGTATCTGGCAACGAGGGGCTAACAGAAAGAGCAAGTCAGTACGTAGATTTTCGTTTCCGAGAATATCTGTACACTCTGCCATCGTATGTAAAGGATACTATGGAGGTATTTAAAAAACTTGACAATCTCTCTCTAACTCAGGATGCCCTTCTTGTAACTGCAGACGTATAATCGCTCTATACGAGCATACAACATCACCTAGGTGAAAAAGCTGTAGCATACTTCTTATCCACTAATCAAGTTGACAATAAGGAGCATGATACTTTCATTCTAAAATTGTTACACTTTGTGCTTCATTTCAACTTTTTCACTTTCAAAGACCAATGTTATCTGCAAACCCAGGGGACAGCAATGGGCACTGCGTGTGCGCTAGCATATGCAAATCTTTTTCTAGGGTGGTGGGAAGGGAAAAAGTTATTCAGTGATGATAATGATAAATACACACAACATATACCTTTTTGGATAAGATACATGGACGATGTATTATTTATATGGAAGGAGTCAGTAGAAAAGTTGGATCAGTTCATGAGGATTATCAATAATAATAACTACAACATTAAATTAACCTATGAACACAGCAAAACAATGATTCACTTCCTTGATTTAAAAGTCATGAAAGAATCAGATGGATCTATATCCACTAACATCTATAGGAAAGAGACTGCCACCAACAC
Source organism: Bombina bombina (assembly GCF_027579735.1). Classification (NCBI taxonomy): domain Eukaryota; kingdom Metazoa; phylum Chordata; class Amphibia; order Anura; family Bombinatoridae; genus Bombina; species Bombina bombina. The sequence goes on from NW_026511549.1 coordinate 228,735, forward strand.
CCTTCTCCACCATACTAGTGCCCATGCTTACAATACCCTAAAAGCTATCCCCAAAGGCGAATTTATTCGCCTGAGACTAAACTGTTCTGATATTCACAGATTCAAAATGGAATCCACGCATTTAACAGCTAGACTTCGTGAACGAGGATATAGCAATAGATCAACAAAAAGAGCACAAACTCATGCATTGAAAACAGAACGTGAAACCCTGTTACAAACCAAAACAAGATGATAACACCATACGTCTTATTACCACCTACAACCCACAAATGCATAAAATAACAGAAGTTATTAATAAAAATTGGCACATATTGCAGAATGACCCTCTCCTATCCAGCCAAATTGGCACAAGAGTGCCGATTGGTTACAGAAGACCCAAAAACCTATGAGACATGTTGGTTAAGAGTAATTGGCCTAGATTTGGAGTTCGGCGTTAGCCGTGAAAACCAGCGTTAGAGGCTCCTAACGCGGGTTTCTTACGGACTCCGGTATTTAGAGTTCAGTTACCGACACTCAAAAAAAACCTAACGCTCACATTTCTACCGACACCTCAGACCCAGTAGTAAACATATACCGACAAAAAAAACATCCACGAATCAAATAAAAAATATTACACAAACTACACTTACAGTCATACAAACACTACACTATGTTTATTTCTCATATTTAATAATTTTTCATCAAAATACAAAGGATTAAAGTTGCGAGATCTCGGGTGTTTGAAAAAAAACAACACAAATCCATTTTTCCATTGACTTACATTGACACACGGGAAAAGACCCTCATATACCTACATCTAACTAATAACATTATCACAAACATACACTCATCGATTCATACAAACAATATACACCACATGACATACACAAAATATTTATTTATTACAAAAAGAACACGATTTAGTTACTTTTTCACAAAAGCTCATGACGTCACTCACTTTACGATGAAAACCAGTCTTAGAAAAAAAAAATGACCAATTTTTAGAGCCTCCATTGACTTCTATTGGGAAGACGTGCTCGTGCACGCGAAACCCTCATTTCCCTAACGCACGCAAATAGCGTAGACAGAAAAACTCCAAATACCAGCGCTAGAAAATACATGATTTCATGCGTTAGACACAGCTATGATAAATAGATCAAGAAATGACTATTTCCCTATGGTGGATTTATGGATTTTACTGTTTGAATATTCACAACACCATTAAATTCTTTCAGAATTTTATATTACATCAACTACAAATCAACATCACTAGTAACAACATTTTTGTTTTAAAAATATTACATTTAAACGGACACAAAAATAATGTCAACTTTTCAGGATTCACAAACACTACACAATGGGAAACAATTCTCATTTACCTTTATTATTGCATTTCAGTTATTCAACTCATATGCTTGCAGCAACAGCATATCTACATAGGCTTAACACATGATCACTCATGGATGCACATACATTACTTTTAACATTCACTCATACATGTGCATTCAAATGATGGGGGAAAAACACATTACATTCTCTAGAGGAATCACAAAACACAACATATGGATTTTACTGTACTTTTAACATCATGATTCCATCACCAGAAACCATTAGGAATTACGTACAACAAGAACATCATTACACCAGATTACAGATGTCACTTTATGGGAAGGAACAACAATGCCAGACCGCTATATAGAAGTCAGCATATGTGGGACACAATCACAATATATACGTACATGTACATAACACGCATCACCCATCACGCAACCACAAAGCACACATTTAGATTTTATTCAGCACACAATAACAATGTAGCACAATACAACAACACAATGAGGATTTCAGAACTACATAGGCAGGTTAATAATATCATGACGTCATTAGAATATTCAACCATACACATCACAGATTCACCACTGTACCGCCCCTTTCGGAACTTTAACACTCAATACTACAATACAACATATACGTAAACATCAGTTTGGAACAGCATTATTAAGGCGATTTCAATGGGACAATTAATAAATATTATGGCGAATGAGAGGGCGCTAAAAAGCTGGGTATACTTAACACACCTAATTGGTTAAGATTATATCAAAAGTAAGAATACATCAAAGACGGTAAATTTTATATCAATCATTTACTAGTGGGAATAATCCCTATTTAGTGCAATACATAAATTCATAAAACAATGTATGAAAACAATTTTAGACACATAAAATATTGACATGATATCTTTAACTTATATTTTTGGAATACCACCCTGATAAAAAATATATATTGTAATAAGCGCTTAAAAATAAAATTGATTAAATGCTTAAATCCTTAAAATCAATTTAATTTATTCCAGAATGTAATGGACAGTCTCTGTGGTCCTTATTAGATCTTCAACAGATGAAATCCCTTGTTGGTTGTATGGTATATTACATACGAGACTTGTCTCCATGATTAAAATCAATATACTGGGTAAAAAACGACAAATTGTTTCTTATTTAGGATACTTTGTATCTTTGCTTAGTTATATATGTAGCTTTAACTCACAGATAGTTGCAGCGGCTGTATCCAAATGTCGCTGTAATATCTCTAAGAAGCTGTGGTCCTTTATCACAACACGCTCCTTGTGTGTGGGCCGCTCTGTGTGCTGCAGCTCCTAATCTCTGGCACAGGATTCACCACTCCCTCCGTGGGAGGTGACCGGCTAAGGTACGCCGCTCCCTGCGTGTGAGTACCTGACGGACTGTTGTCTTTGGCTTCCAATGCTCACAGCTCACTGCTTGTGAAAGACAATCTGGATCTTCGTAAGTGCAATCCTGGAGATGGAATGGGCACCCGCTCTTAGCGTTAATACGCGCGGGCAAATACTAGGTACCTAGTGGGTTTGGTTCTAGTAACAGCCAACTTCTTACTTACTTACTTGCCTGTTACCAGAACCAAACCCACTAGGTACCTAGTATTTGCCCGCGCGTATTAACGCTAAGAGCGGGTGCCCATTCCATCTCCAGGATTGCACTTACGAAGATCCAGATTGTCTTTCACAAGCAGTGAGCTGTGAGCATTGGAAGCCAAAGACAACAGTCCGTCAGGTACTCACACGCAGGGAGCGGCGTACCTTAGCCGGTCACCTCCCCACGGAGGGAGTGGTGAATCCTGTGCCAGAGATTAGGAGCTGCAGCACACAGAGCGGCCCATACGCAAGGAGCGTGTTGTGATAAAGGACCACAGCTTCTTAGAGATATTACAGCGACATTTGGATACAGCCGCTGCAACTATCTGTGAGTTAAAGCTACATATATAACTAAGCAAAGATACAAAGTATCCTAAATAAGAAACAATTTGTCGTTTTTTACCCAGTATATTGATTTTAATCACGGAGACAAGTCTCGTATGTAATATACCATACAACCAACAAGGGATTTCATCTGTTGAAGATCTAATAAGGACCACAGAGACTGTCCATTACATTCTGGAATAAATTAAATTGATTTTAAGGATTTAAGCATTTAATCAATTTTATTTTTAAGCGCTTATTACAATATATATTTTTTATCAGGGTGGTATTCCAAAAATATAAGTTAAAGATATCGTGTCAATATTTTATGTGTCTAAAATTGTTTTCATACATTGTTTTATGAATTTATGTATTGCACTAAATAGGGATTATTCCCACTAGTAAATGATTGATATAAAATTTACCGTCTTTGATGTATTCTTACTTTTGATATAATCTTAACCAATTAGGTGTGTTAAGTATACCCAGCTTTTTAGCGCCCTCTCATTCGCCATATTGTTTGTTCCATTTTTATCTTGGGGAGATAGTGGAGAGTGGCATAGGTATCCTTTTTAGATTTTAAGCGCTGAAATTCCTGTGCTATTAATTAATAAATATTGTCAGATCGCAAATCACTTATATATATAATACTACAGATGACAGCCGGAAGTTCTTCAGTATTAGTGCCATTTGAATGGGACGCATACAATATTGACATCTCGGCAATCACTTATATATACAATACTACAGATGACAGCCGGAAGTTATTCAGTATTAGTGCAATTTGAAAGGGACGCATACAATATTGACATCTCGGCAATCACTTATATATACAATACTACAGATGACAGCTGGAAGTTATTCAGTATTAGTGCGATTTGAAAGGGACGCATACAATATTGACATCTCGGCAATCACTTATATATACAATACTACAGATGGCAGACGGGAAGTTCTGAATTATTATTGCGATTTTAAAGGGACGCATACAATATTGACAGCTCGGCAATCACTTATATATACAATACTACAGATGACAGCCGGAAATTATTCAGTATTAGTGCGATTTTAAAGGGACGCATACAATATTGACAGCTCGGCAATCACTTATATATACAATACTACAGATGACAGCCGGAAGTTATTCAGTATTAGTGCGATTTGAAAGGGACGCATACAATATTGACATCTCGGCAATCACTTATATATACAATACTACAGATGGCAGACGGGAAGTTCTGAATTATTATTGCGATTTTAAAGGGACGCATACAATATTGACAGCTCGGCAATCACTTATATATACAATACTACAGATGACAGCCGGAAGTTATTCAGTATTAGTGCGATTTGAAAGGGACGCATACAATATTGACATCTCGGCAATCACTTATATATACAATACTACAGATGGCAGACGGGAAGTTCGGAATTATTATTGCGATTTTAAAGGGACGCATACAATATTTACAGCTCGGCAATCACTTATATATACAATACTACAGATGGCAGCTGTTACTTTATCGTTTACAAACAATATTGCAGCAACATTGATCGATCACATTCGATGCACATTATACACAACTATGCACTTTCATTCATGTTAGCCTGGACGTGTGCTTGTTACTATAAGATCGCGTTTAAGAAATATTGATTACGCATATGAACAAACATTACAAACATGCACTGTATGTGTGATATTTGACACTTTCACATTGAGAATCATTGTTGCAAAATAACATTTCAGCAAACAACAAATAAACGCCCACTGTGAAAGCATTCGCGCCGCTCACATACAAACAGGTGAATACAATCAGCAATCATTACAAACTCACTACCATTGGACTAATTGTACTATAAATCCCCCAAACAACATGGCCAATGCATCACTTGTGATCCACATCAGATCAAGTGCTTACCTTGTTACGCTGTTTTGAAAGATGGATGACGATGACATGGTAGACGCTGCTGGTGCTGCTATTGGCGAACTAGCTGTTGGCAGCCTCGGCGGCTCAGACTGAGACGAAGGGGTCATCTGGTTCGAGGTCCTCGTGTCTACAGGGTGAGACCCACCTTGGAAAACATGAGCGACTTTGAGGTTTTTGATAAGTATCGGCTCGATGGCGAACAGCTCATTGGCCTTTAAGATCTTCTTAAACCTCATTTGGAGCCACGTATAAGAATAAGGACTGCTGTTCCCGCCATGAGTAGGATGCTAAGCTGTCTATACGTCCTGGCCTCCGGGAGTTTTCAATCCGGAGAACTGTACATGCATGGCCTGGCTCAAGGTACATTCTCTGGGGTGTTTGATAACTTTCTGGACGCCATGGTACGTATCAGTAAGCAATACATAGGATTCCCACAGAATGATGGTGATTGGAGGTGCCTGAAGCGGGAATTCTTTGATATTGCTCAAATGCCCAATGTCTTGGGAGCCATAGATTGTACCCACATTGCGCTGCATGCTCCAATTGATGACTCGCCCTTCAGAAATCGCAAACATTTTCATAGCCTCAACGTGCAGTATGTTTGTGATGCACAGATGAGGATTATGCATGTGTGTGCGAATTTTGGAGGAGCTTGTCATGATGCCCGCATCCTCTCTCTGTGGTCCCTGTGGAGACAGTTTGAGGAAAGACAAATGCCCCCTGGTTATCTCGTTGGTGAGTATTTGTGCACAACATGGTTAATTATTTTGACAATTGCCACTGTAGTTTTAAAATGTTAGCGTAATGTTCAGCTATAGGATGCAATTTAACCATATATTTTCCCCCCGCTAATGTCTACTTTTAGTTAAATGCAGATATGTAGCATGTCTTACCTTAAATGCTCAGATAGAGATGCAATGTAACCATTTCGTTTCCATTTTACACAAGGTCTGGTTTAGGAGAAATACGCATATGTAGCATGTCTTAGCTGAAATGTGAAGATATTAGCTAATGCAATTTAACCATGTCATTGTCTCTTTCCGCAAATGTCTTTTAGTTCAATGCAGATATGTAGCATGTCTTACCTTAAATGCTCAGATAGAGAATGTAATGTAACCATGTAGTTAGCATTTTACACAAGGCTTGATTTAGGAGAAATACGCATATGTAGCATGTCTTAGCTGAAATGTGAAGATATTAGCTAATGCAATTTAACCATGTCATTGTCTCTTTCCGCAAATGTCTTTTAGTTCAATGCAGATATGTAGCATGTCTTACCTTAAATGCTCAGATAGAGAATGTAATGTAACCATGTAGTTAGCATTTTACACAAGGCTTGATTTAGGAGAAATACGCATATGTAGCATGTCTTAGCTGAAATGTGAAGATATTAGCTAATGCAATTTAACCATGTCATTGTCTCTTTCCGCAAATGTCTTTTAGTTCAATGCAGATATGTAGCATGTCTTACCTTAAATGCTCAGATAGAGAATGTAATGTAACCATGTAGTTAGCATTTTACACAAGGCTTGATTTAGGAGAAATACGCATATGTAGCATGTTTTTGGCTGAAATGTGAAGATATTAGCTAATGCAATTTAACCATGTCATTGTCTCTTTCCGCAAATGTCTTTTAGTTCAATGCAGATATGTAGCATGTCTTACCTTAAATGCTCAGATAGAGAATGTAATGTAACCATGTAGTTAGCATTTTACACAAGGCTTGATTTAGGAGAAATACGCATATGTAGCATGTTTTTGGCTGAAATGTGAAGATATTAGCTAATGCAATTTAACCATGTCATTGTCTCTTTCCGCAAATGTCTTTTAGTTCAATGCAGATATGTAGCATGTCTTACCTTAAATGCTCAGATAGAGAATGTAATGTAACCATGTAGTTAGCATTTTACACAAGGCTTGATTTAGGAGAAATATGCATATGTAGCATGTCTTAGCTGAAATGGGAAGATAGAGAATAATATTGAACTAGATATTTTAAAGTTAAAATAAACATTTGTTAATGGATTATCGTGTACAAAACTTTTTATTGTACTACAAATACTATTTTGAGGATTCTGTTGGAATTATGTTCTGTTCATAATTTATAGGTGATTCTGGGTACATGAGCCGGCCTTGGCTCATTACCCCCTTGCGTAGCCCGACTGATGTGTCTGAGGAGCGCTACAATAGGGCTCATAAGAGAACCAGGGCGGTGGTTGAACGGATGTTCGGGCTCCTGAAGATGAGGTTCAGGTGCCTGGACAGGTCGGGAGGAGCCCTCCAGTACAACCCAAAGAAGGTGGCTAAGATCGTTGTAGCCTGTAGCGTCCTGCATAATATTGCACAGCGGGCTGGGATGCTGCAGGCCGTCCGGCCGGACAGAAACCTCCTCAGAAATGAGGAGGATGATCCTGTTCTAGAGGGGCCATTCCGGGACGAGGGGCTCAATGTCAGAGCAGACATCATCAACCGCAACTTTAGACGGTAAAGAATAGAAGTTAGACTGGAGTATTATCAATAGATGTGAACTGTAGGGAAATGACAAGTAGAGAATTGTGCAAACATGTTAGGATTGTTCATCAAATGCTAAAAATGTGTTTCATTTATTAATATAGGTGATGCTCTGGCCATTGGGTCCTGTAGCGAGTCTTTGCCACCTGGTTTTTAAAGAGGACATCAGCTGGTAAGTATAAATGTCTGGACTGTTGCTGGCATGAATTGTACACAAATACATCATATGGCATACATTTTCTAAACTAGTATTTAGTTTACACATTACTGAAAATGAAAATACTCAGAAAGGGATCCTCTAGCATGACTATGGTTCAATGTCACACATTAGAGGTTTGTTCTACTCAATATGACTCATCTTCACACTTGATAGAACATAACACAAGATGCTACACAGTAAGCTAGTGACAGAAATTTCTTATGAAATGGGGGGTGGGAGAGGGCTAGAGAAATGATTCACACACTTGTAGTAATTTTGAATAAACCTTTTATGCCATTAGGGAGCTGACTTAATCTAAAGACTGAAAGGGAAGAATTAGAAGCCTGACAGTGAAGATTGCCCAGATTGACAGTGGAAAAAGCCAAGATTGAAATTGAAGTATACCAATGGGATCATGTCTGGCATTATCTTTCAAATCTGCTGACCTTGAAAAGCATACAAAGACATGTTCACATGGTAAGTGCCAACTATTTAATAGAATAAGGCTGTTGAGGCATCCTATTGGAGACACTTAGATGATTTTCAAATTTTTAGATGGTATTTCACAGTCCTCTATTTTTGAAATGATGAATAAGACACCTATTGAAGATCAACTTTTTACCCCTGAATTGACTTTCAAAGACCATGCATTATCCAGGTTGGTGTACCAATGCATGCTAGTTAAGAATCACAGGAAGAATGTTGAATATTAGTAGCTTCCATACATTAGTCATATTTAGTTCTTAATTAGATATTTAGGGATCACAATCAGACACTTAGATGAATTTCTAATTTTTAGATGGGATTTCAGTCCTCTATTTTTGAAATGATGATTAAGACACCTATTGAAGATCAACTGTTTAGCCCTGAATTGACTTTCAAAGACCATGCATTATCCAGGTTGGTGTACCAATGCATGCTAGTTAATAATCACAGGAAGAATGTTGATTATTGGTAGCTTACATACATTAGTCATACATATTTCATAATTAGATATTTAAGGATCACAATCATAAAAAGGAATACATATTATAGTTGATATAGAGGTATTTGAATGGACATGAAATATGACATTTATGTTCAACATATATATTATTGAAATGTGATATACATTTTTATGTATAATTCGAAAATCATATTTTTTTTTTAAATATAATTAATAAATATCTTTAAAAAATGTTGAACAAAGTTAGAGCATAGACACAAGATGATTGTAAATGTATTTTATGATTCTTTGACTACGTGTGTATAAATTTTTGTAAACATTTTTTTTACATTTCAGATTGGCATCTGATGACTTCCAGGAATATATTTTTATTTTTGGTTCAGAAACAATTAAATTTTAAAATGGTAATAATAAAAAGTTTAGTATTAAATACACTCTTTGGAACAGATTATAATAAATATCCATATAATCTGTCAATAAAAATCAATTTGACTCCCATGACTGGTAGTTGTCTATTTGACAAGCACATGCATAAGATCAAATAATGCATTAATTGTTGAAAATCCACTGATTCAGAGAATATTACATTAAACTATCTTTTTTAACATTCATTGGGGAGTGAGATCCATCGATGCTTTTCTTTTGAAATTCTTAGATGTTAAAATAATTTCGGATATGTAGTCAATTTCACAAAAATTTATTTTTTTCACTTTTAAGAAGGGGAAGTGGTTCAATTACATTAAAGTGACAGTGTTGTTGAATGTAAAATTAATTTTATAAGATCTTGTATCTTCCTTAGGTATCTCAAAACATTATTTGCTAAATTATTTTAATTTTTACATTTATAAATGGTAGGTCATTTAACTTTATATTTTTCACAAGCTAGTTATTGGGTGGCAGGTTAATCGATTTGATTTTCTAGTGGAGTCATTTAACTATAGTTAATAATATTATGTAGTTTTTAAAATCTTACCTCTTGGGTTAGACATCACATATCTATATATAATTTTCATTCCCCTTTAGTTTATTTTGACAATGTTAAATCAACATTACAAATGTTTTGGTCCTTAAAGGGACATTCACAAAGTATATTGTGTATTGATTTTTAAATAATTCATAAAAGAATTTAAACATATTTAGAAAGTACTATAGAATTACATTCAGTCTTTAAATATACTTTGTAACAAAAAAAACAATGCCCATATCTTAGTCAATTACATAAGGTATCTATGTGCAACCAACAATCAGCATCAAAATAGCCTATGTAGATATGTATTTAATCCAAAAATATATATAATTACAATCTAATGATTGAATACCAAAACATATTAAGTTGTTCAAATATTATAATCTTATCCAAAATGCATACATAACATATAGCTTAATGTCCCTCTAAGCTGAAGACTCTGAAATACCTCCTTTACAATATATATTTCAGTCAGTGTGTAAAACAATCCAGAAGTTAATCTAAATTTTATTGACTCATATGTTATACTAATTTATCAAAAGGAAGGTGCCTAGGTTTCTGATATTTCAAGCATTATTGTGAAATGTTTATTTAAAGGGACATGAACTAAAAATATACTTAAAGGGAGACAGTTAAAAAATTAATGATTTATACATTCTGAATGAGTATTCTATTTTAAGCAACTTTAAAAATTGTCTCATATTATGAATGCTCCTTGTGATGTTGCTATCATTACTTTAAAAATAAGGCATTAAATAGATAATTTATTAGCTTCAGTACTCTGGACTGAACTTGGTTTTTTGTGGTGGATTAATTTATCCAACAATCATCAAGGACAACCCAGGTTTTTGAAACAATTGTCCGTAATCTCAAATATCATTATTGATTTGCAAAGAAAGATAACAAGATAATTGTTAACATTTGAGAATCGGATTAAATTATAACGTTGATTAACATTTCATGCTCAATCTGAATCACCAACGCTAAATTTGTTTGGACAGTGTCCCTTTAAGACATTTAAAGAGTGTATTTACTTCTCTTCCTATCTTGACATACTTTGCTTGAAAACCATATCGAGATAGGCTCAGTAGATGAAGATTGGTGGATGCACATAGATGCCTTATGTGATTGTCTCAACCATGTGCATTTAAATTTCTTCTGTTGAGGATATCTAAATACTAAGATAAATTGATTTACATTTTAAAGTCTAAACAATTTTCTATCTCTACAGATAATTTGATACAATTGTTTGTTTGTAATGTCTATTTAAAAATAAAGACGCCATTGCACAATAACATATATGAGCACTTCAGACAAATACAAGCTCGAGGTTTATTTACTAATAACAAACAAACCTGTAGTTTAACATTTATAAACAGATTATCCAAGTTACTGACCTTATAACCTGAATTTGAACATTCAGAAATATTGCGTGGGAAACGCATCTTGAAACACCAGATTAGCATCTTTAAACATTAAAGTCTAATGTCACGCAATAGCACACAATCAATGTGCATTATGAAATACATTTAATAGAGCAATATCAATACTTCACAATAAGTCAAGAAATGGATTTTATGAAAAATAAAGACATACAATATTAAATGTGTATTTGTATTAAAGAAACAGACCGTTATTAAACCGAGAAATGTCTACAACATTTAATAATGTGACAGTATTAGATTTTAAAGAGAATTTAATCATTAATATTTAACGGATCACGGATATTAAATCTGCGTCACACATATCCGCATGACAGGCCCATGAGTTACAAATAAGTCTACATGAAAAATGAAGTTACAGCACCACCATGAGGTATGTGTAAGGAAGTTACTAAGATATGAAACATTAAGGAACGGCCAATCAGAGTTCATCACACAAACACAACTTGAGTCAGGATGGTCTCACAGACATTCTAACAATATTTCAAAATTTTATCCAATCAGATGTACAGATAACTTGTCCCATGGTGCATCTCATGTTTACTTCACCATATAAAAGTCCATTACACGTTGCCATCTTTGTCAGTTCTCTAATGCCTGCAGGCAGTATATATATTTATATATTTATATATTATATTAGAAAACCGAGCAGGCATGTCAGCTCCCAGGTTCACCAAGGAGGAGAGCGCTGCACTGGTCCACGCCGTCAAGGACTTTTATCCCCAGCTGTTTGGGAACAAGAGGAGGTTGACAGATGCGCCTGTTAAGAAGGCCCTCTGGGAGTCTATCACCAATGCGGTTAGATTGGTGTGTGACGTCCAGAGGACCCAGGATCAGATCATGAGGAGATTCGGAGATATGAGGTTGCGGTTAACCAAAAAAGTCAACCTCATAAGGGACTGGGTACAAGCCCGTAAAAGAGGTGGCAAAAGAGAGGCCCCGCGGAAACTGTACCTACTCCCTTATGAGGTGACTTTATGCGAGCTCCTCAATCTCCGGGTCCCCAAAAGATTCAGATCCTCGCCATCCTCGGCCTCCTCTTCTTCCCTCCCAGCTGCGGGATCTGAAAGTCCTGACGCGGGGGCCAGGGCAGCTGCTTCTCCGTCCGGTGGCCTGGGAGGAGATGGAGAATCTGAACCAGGTAATTATCCAACTTCATATAATATCTTATTTTATTTTTTTTTAATCAAAAAATGTGTATATAGTCAGATACTAAACCTATACAGATCTCACAACATACACTACATATGATGTTTAGATATCTGATTTTAGATTAGTGACACATGAAATAGGAATGATGTGTCTTGTGCTCTACAGAATATGCGTCACAGAGCGAAAATGGAATTGCGCATACACGTTAACATGGCTTTGCTGTAAGTGGCATTGCTTTATACATGTTGGTCAAATGACGGATGCGTAATTCCACTTTGAATCATTGCGCAATGATCGCGAAAATGGAATTTCGCATACACGTTAACATGGCTTTGCTGTAAGTGGCATTGCTTTATACATGTTGGTCAAATGACGGATGCGTAATTCCGCTTTGAATCATTGCGCAATGATCGCGAAAATGGAATTTCGCATACACGTTAACATGGCTTTGCTGTAAGTGGCATTGCTTTATACATGTTGGTCAAATGACGGATGCGTAATTCCGCTTTGAATCATTGCGCAATGATCGCGAAAATGGAATTGCGCATACACGTTAACATGGCTTTGCTGTAAGTGGCATTGCTTTATACATGTTGGTCAAATGACGGATGCGTAATTCCGCTTTGAATCATTGCGCAATGATCGCGAAAATGGAATTGCGCATACACGTTAACATGGCTTTGCTGTAAGTGGCATTGCTTTATACATGTTGGTCAAAATGAAATGTGAATTATTATATATGTGAAGAATACAGTATTCTTATTTTCAATATTATACATAATAAAAAAAGAAGAATCCAAATAAATTATAACATATGCACATCAATTGATGAGAATGAAATAACACCAAAAAATAATTAAAGCTACAGTAAACAACACAACTGATTGAAAATAAGAGTACAGGATATATTTATCATGAATTGAATTGAGGAAACAATTAACTCATGGGACTACCAAAGGATTAATAGTTTTAAATTGATTTGCTAATAATGTAAAGAATTTAAACATGGCATGATTTGTATTAATGATATGCAATCCTCATTTAATATATTACAGATATGGATGTTGCTACTGGATCCTTAAGGCAGGGCTTGTCACAGTATGGTATGTCTCATTTTAATTGACATTTGTCTTAGAAACATGGACAGAACATTACATACTAAATCCACATTGTTCAATATTTATATGTAATGTCCCTTTAATAGATGAAAATTAAATAATTCTTCGGATATCCTTAAATAACATATTAGATTTGAATTGCATGCTCAACCCCATTCATTACATCAACATATGGAGTAGAGAATTCATTAACACCAACATTGTCAAATCAATATAATTTTATATTAAAGGGATACTGATCTACAATTATTAATGTTGTCATTCAGATAGAGTATGCAATATTAATAAACATTTAAATATAATACTATCATCATATGTGAAATATTATATTGCTAAATGTATTTTAAAATCAAGAATGTACGTTTATCTGCATCTCAATTTTGGTTGAACAACCTGGGTTTTTATTGATGATTGGTGGATACCTTCAACAAACAATATTTATTGAATACAATATTGCTTATCTGCCTTTAAGATTAAAATGTAGCAACATTCAAATTATAATAGGAGTCAATGTTAAATCATTTTGAACAGTTTGAACAGAGAAATCGATGATTTAAATTAATCATGTCAGTGTCCCTTTAATAAACAATAGATTAATTCATCTTTACATTCTTTGGATTAAACAATATTGATATATAATTCACATATTCACTGTTGGAGTTACTTTATAGATATCAGCATACTCTAACAGCACCATGATTACATATTTGTACTAATCAATTTGGTTTTGTATTGTGATAAATATGTGTTGTGTCCTAAACAAGATTTCTGTACATTGCACAAATGGCTCGATGTGCCACATGTGTTTGTTTAGATTTGTCAACAGCTGCTCTTCAAAATGTGGTTTGTGTGTATTATTTTAAGAACATTGATCAATGGGTATATTTAGATATGCAATAGCATCGTATGAGATGAGTTTGATGTCTAACATATGTTCAATACATCATTTTTAACAGAATCCCCTTGATTCAATCAAGCATTTTCTGGTTTAATGACTGCTCTATTCTTCACATTTTCAAGTTGATTAATCTTAAAATTCGATACAGATGTGATTTAGTGATATCCCAAATGTGTTTCCTAATATATATCTATATCATTCATAGAGAGAGTTGGTGTGGTGAGCCCACAGGAATCCAGCAGTGACATAGAGCCGCCTTTGCGGTCTCCTGGTAAGTCCATTGACTCATTTATATGTCATTGAAGGTGTATTGGTAATCAATATTATGAGCATGATTCTGATGAAGCCTAACATTTGAAACAAACATATAATTTTCTCTTCTGATTATATATTAATTTTCTTTTAATATTGAAAGATTAATAATTAAAACTTTATTAGTCTACACATTTGTTATTCAGAAGATGTATAGCATATGTTTGTTTCCATGTTCATTTTTGACAACAGTCATCAAGTGATACACACATGAGAAATCTTAAATGTTCTATGTACTATGCTTTTATGATTTTTAAATTAATACAAACAATACATCGAAAATATGAATCATTGAGAATAACAAATCTAATGTAATTTGTATGCTCCATCAAAATGATGTAAATCATAACTTTGGGTATGTATATCTTTAATGCTACATTGATGTGTGTCTTTGAACAACAGTAACATATGTTATAATATCTGTTCTTAACGTGTACACAACATGTTATGTTTTACAGAGATTGATTTAACATATGTGACGGAGGAGGAAGAGGCTGCCTTGGAGTCTAATGGTATGTGAAATATATCTATCATGTTTCCAACATGTTGCTTTATTTGAAATCATTTCATTGAAGACATTCAAAGTCTACAGCTTTTGCACTTTAAAAAGGAATATTATTTGTCTGTTCAAATACACTACTGCCCCCTTTCTATATCAGGCAGCATGAATTTTTTTTAAAAAAAATGTATAATTCATGCCATCATTATGTCACATGCATATTCCAGGCCAAAACACAATAATAATGTTATAATTGTACAGACAGTAATTGATATTCATCTGAGTGCCTATATGCATACCATATCCTCATTTCATAATTGTTTACAAATTCAAACACACTTCTAAGTATATAGAAAACATAACCAATTTGAAATGCGTTGATTTGATTTCATGATGTATGAGATGTTAATATATATTTATTAAATTTTCAGATGGATCCACCACTTCTGGTCATCTGGTTTCCGCCCCTGCCCAGTCCCCTGACCAGTCACAGACCCCTGCCCATGCCCAGACCCCTGCCCAGACCCCTGCCCATGCCCAGACCCCTGCCCATGCCCAGACCACTGCCCATGCCCAGACTCCTGCCCATGCCCAGACCCCTGCAGGCCCTTCCCATTTATCATTTCCTGCCCCTCCCAAAAAACGCCCCTACAACCCCCTTCGCCGCTCTCCCCGTATTATGGCCCGTACAGCTGCCCAGACCCCAACTCCCCACTCCCCAGCTGCACGGCCTACCCCGGAGCATCAGCTCATCCCTCCCCAAGCCAATCCCATCCCTCCCTAAGCCAATCCCATCCCTCCCCCCTGTCTCAACCTTCATTGTCCTGAGTGTCGGATTGTCCTTCCCAGGCACAGCTGTAAGTATCATTCAAAATCAACATTATAAGATACTTAAAGGTACACTGAATGAAAATATTTTCTATTGTGATTCAAATAGAGCATGCAATGTTAATCAAATTTATAATTTACTACTCTTATGAATTATTCTTCATTCTCTTGATATCTTTATTGAAACAAAGAAATGCCTATAATTATTTTAAAAAATAAAATAATTTTGGACATCATTTCTTTATTGTTGGATGAATGTATCCATCAACCAGCAGGGACAAACAAAGTTGATAAACAAATATGGCCTGCCCAAAAAACCGACATTCTTGCATTCAAAATCTAGCTATAGAATTCAAACATTTAAAGAATATGTGTAATTTTTAAATATTTGTAATGTCATGCTCTATCTGAATCAGTCAATTAAATATTTAGGTTCAGTGTCCCTTTAATTGGATATCACTACATATACCAATCACCACTACTTGGATCCAACAATTAATGTACAAATGTTTATACATTATCTCTTGTCTAACCCAGTGGGAATGTAATTTCTTCAGGTTGCTATGTTTACACAGCTTGTCCTCAATGCCCAAATGTTTAAGGATAGGTGTGCCTACCACAGTATAATTAAAATATTTAAATTGCTAATGTAAGTACAATGTAAATCCTTTAACAAGATTTGATACACTCAAGCTGTATAAGTGGATCATCTAAAACCAATTAAAGGGGACAACATGTTTGAGTAAACTGTCCCTTTAATGATTTCGGTCTGTCTGAATAACATAATTCATGTGTAAAGAATAAATTTAAACTAATTGATGTAAAGAATGATTTGTCTTTATGATGACAATGTATCTTTTTTATTTTTTTCGTCTGTTGTGTAATTATCATTAATATTTAATTTATTCTTTATTTTAGGCTGTGACTCAGCATGGCTCATGCTAGAAGGTATAGCAAGAGTAGAGCAGGCCGTGTTGAGGAACGCAGCTGTCCTGAGAGGGATGAACGACACCATGCAGGCCCAGCTCCGGGTTCAGGACTTGACTCTGCGTGAAATTATGCGATTAAGTTCAAGGCCTGAATCTGGAGCTGGACATGCACAGGACAATGAAGAGGATGACCAGTAAGTGGAGGATCTGGAGATGCTCCAAGGTGGCAGATAAGAATCCTCCGTCCACATGTTGATGTTTTTTTTTATTGTTGCCATTTGGCCTTTTTAAAAGTTTATTGTTGTGCCTGTTGCACTCTTTTACCTTGTCATATGTCTCCAATGGGGCTATGGTGGCCCTTGGCAACTCTCTTCATGGACTGTGATGCACTGTGTTACCTTGTCATATGTCTCCAATGGGGCTATGGTGGCCCTTGGCAACTCTCTTCATGGACTGTGATGCACTCTTTTACCTTGTCATATGTCTCCAATGGGGCTATGGTGGCCCTTGGCAACTCTCTTCATGGACTGTGATGCACTCTTTTACCTTGTCATATGTCTCCAATGGGGCTATGGTGGCCCTTGGCAACTCTCTTCATGGACTGTGATACACTGTGTTACCTTGTCATATGTCTCCAATGGGGCTATGGTGGCCCTTGGCAACTCTCTTCATGGACTGTGATGCACTCTTTTACCTTGTCATATGTCTCCAATGGGGCTATGGTGGCCCTTGGCAACTCTCTTCATGGACTGTGATGCACTGTGTTACCTTGTCATATGTCTCCAATGGGGCTATGGTGGCCCTTGGCAACTCTCTTCATGGACTGTGATGCACTCTTTTATCTTGTCATATGTCTCCAATGGGGCTATGGTGGCCCTTGGCATCTCTCTTCATGGACTGTGATGCACTGTGTTACCTTGTCATATGTCTCCAATGGGGCTATGGTGGCCCTTGGCAACTCTCTTCATGGACTGTGATGCACTGTGTTACCTTGTCATATGTCTCCAATGGGGCTATGGTGGCCCTTGGTAACTCTCTTCATGGACTGTGATGCACTCTGTTACCTTGTCATATGGCTCAAATATTCCTTATTTTTACAAGATTATTTCTAAACGTTGTTGATGTTTTCTTACATACTAATAAAATACATGTAATTGCACGATTCTTGTCCTCATTCTTCATGTTATTTTTTTAAAGCTCTAGTTTATCTTGTTGATCCTTAAAGGGACCTACCAAAAATATTTTTTTATTAAAAATCATATGTAAGACAATTGTAAATGACTTTAAGATTAACATCTCCAATGTAATCTTATTATTTGTCTTTATATATTTTTCTCTTAGCTTTATCATTGCATGATTATGATTAGCATAGTAATTTTTTATATATGTATATATAGATTGTTATTTGTGTATATATGTATATTTCAATTTTCACATCCATGTGTGTATTTAGAAACTCTGCATGAATTGATGCACCTTTAACAAATGATCTGAGGATTGATACAATGATATAATCCCTAATAAGTGTTCATTTTATTGAAATAGTATTGTCTATGTGTATCCTCTTTTTAAAAACAAAATAATGTCCCTTTAAGGGATGGTGAGCACAATTGTTAATGAATGTATTTCCATTTCTAAAGCGTTTTTGTCCTTTTTACATGAACAAGGACATATAATCTTATTAATAAACAATCTTATTGTAATGTTGACAGCACATGTATTTCATTTTCTATTCTATCTTATTGTAAAAGTGTAACCAAATAAATCTCTGTGTGTAATGCAAATATTTTAGATGATTAATATTTTTTTTAAAATATGTTAACAAAATAATTCTCCTCCCATATATGGCTATAGGTAGGCTGACCATATTTAAACTTGAATAAATGACACGTTTAATCAATCCATGTATCATTATTGTTATTCCAAAACAATCAAAACATATCTTAAAACATCAATGGCATATGTATTTCTCATGTGTATCTTTTAAATGTTAAAGATATACACCATAGCTATAGTTCAAGGGACAGTCAAGTCCGAAAAGATGAATCATGATTTGGTGACATTCCTAGATAGCAATATAGACACATACTAGTTCCTAAAATATAAATACGTTTTTTAGTGATATGCCAAGCTGTCAACTGAGTCCTTGTATTGGCTGCGGTTTTTCAGCTATCTCGGTGTCATGTTCTGTCTCAGGATATCATGTGAGAGCCTCATTGTCTGGAACAGTTGCTTTAAAGGAAGATTAGTAGAAGCCATACTGATTGAAAATGAAAACAAATTTATTTAAACAACAAAATACTTTGTTTAAGCAAATACTTGCAGAATATTTAAATATGCTACTCAGGTATGTTAAGACCACATACAGCAGGAGTGAAAATAAACAAACAAAGTAAGAAGAGATGCAGATTCAAAAAGGAAAGTCTTTCTCCTGGTAATAACTGAAATGTAAGATTTGCACAAGGCAGAAAACAACTTGTAAACAGGTAGCAGGTTTAAAGGTAAAGTCTTTCTCCTGGTAATTGCTGAGTGCAGGATTTGCACAAGGCAGGATACAAACTTGTGAACTGGTAACTGGTTTAAAGGTAAAGTCTTTCTCCTGGTAATACCTTGTAAACAGGTGCAAAGGTGAAGTCTTTCTCCTGGCAATAGCTGAGTGCAGGAATTTGCATAAAGCAGGAAACAAACTTGAAGATTGGTAACAGGTTTAAAGGTAAAGGCTTTCTCCTGGTAATACCTTGTAAACAGGTGCAAAGGAAATCTTTCTCCTGGCAATGGCCAAGTGCAGGAATTGCATAAAGCAGGAAACAAACTTGTAGATTGGTAACAGGTTTAAAGGTAAAGGCTTTCTAAAGGCTCTCCTGGTAATACCTTGTAAACAGGTGCAAAGGTGAAGTCTTTCTCCTGGCAATAGCTGAGTGCAGGAATTTGCAATAAAGCAGGAAACAAACTTGAAGATTGGTAACAGGTTTAAAGGTAAAGGCTTTCTCCTGGTAATACCTTGTAAACAGGTGCAAAGGAAATCTTTCTCCTGGCAATGGCCAAGTGCAGGAATTGCATAAAGCAGGAAACAAACTTGTAGATTGGTAACAGGTTTAAAGGTAAAGGCTTTCTCCTGGTAATACCTTGTAAACAGGTGCAAAGGAAATCTTTCTCCAAAGAAGTACATGAAACAGGTTCTGACTTGACAAAACAGATCCAATGTGAAGACACTAATGCAGACTAAAAGCCATCCTTAAATAGGGAGGTTTTGCACAGGGTTGGTTCTGATTAATTCCAGAATTGAGAACACCTGTGTGTTGCACAGGTGTAATAACAAGTAAGGCAAATAGTTATTTATCAGATCTTTTAAGATCCATGCTATAGTTGGAACTGGCTGTGGCTCAACATGTAAGCAAACAGAAATAGCAACCACAGAGCCACAGGTTCAAATCCCTATACAGCCCTTCTTAGCAGAATGCCTCCCAGACCTTTTCTTTTTCTTTTTAGTCTGGAGGCTTGGTTCATGACAGATGCCCCCTCCAAAGAGCGCACTCTGGGCGCTCAAAGCCTGATCAAACATCTGAAGGTGGGATTTACGAACAAGTGTTCCATTTGAAGCCCTAATACAATCAGATGGAATTCATTCTTCGCTTGGAACAGCTGCCTGAGATTGGGGACCCTTAGAAGATATCCCTGTAGGCATAACAAGAGCTGAAAAACCAAGACAGTTTTGATTTAGAGGTTCCTGATTATACCCAGCAGCTTGCAATGGACTGGCTGATGGGCAGAGTACCTCCGGGTAGGAAAAGACCTCTCCTTCAGAGTCAAGGAATTTGTTATCTGGGTCATATCTGCCTGATGGGTAGAGTACCTCCGGGTAAAGTATGACCTCTCCTTCAGAGTCCAGGAATTCATTTTCTGTGCCATTTATATCCAATTCAACCATCTCATCCAATTCTTTCTCAGTCAATGAGTAGCTGGGTGAAGGTGGTGCAAGGAGGTGTGGATCTTTAGAATTGGCAGAGTCTGATTTAGCTGGAAGGTTTGTCACTTTTATGTCTGATGAGTGACATTTGTTAGCTGGATCTCCAGCCAGGGCAGAAACAAGGTAATGTGCAGGATTTCCAGGAGGTATTTTTGCAGAGTTCCCCAATGTGGTTGATGCAGAAACAGATGCAGTGGTATGGGTAATGGATGTAGTTGGAGTTGTACTCCCAATGACCATCTGTTTCAAATCAGGTACCATTTCTTGAAGCGTGTTAGAAACGGTTGTTTGTAGAATTGATGTATTCTCAGTAGCTGGATCCTCTCCAGGAGTATCTTTAAGTTTGCTAGTGGAAGAATAATTTGTTCCCTTAACATCAGAGTCCATTTTAAACTTGGCTATATCTCGACTTGATCCTCTAGGGGGTCTTACTGGACACCCTGTGATGTGGTGACCAGTTCCCCCACAATAGAAACAGAGGTTAAGCTGTCTTCGCCGAATTTTCTCCTCTTCTGTTAAGGGATCTTTAAAACCTTTCCTTGTTTGGGAGGTAACTTTAGACAAGGTTTCGGTTGGGAGAGATAACATTTCCACCAGCTCCATAAAGTTAATGAGTATGTCCTTAATAAACTTTAACACTGAATCCAATATAGCAATAATCCCAGAGGGCTCTCTTTTAAGGTCTTCACATTCTGTCATGTTCTGTCTCAGGATATCATGTGAGAGCCTCATTGTCTGGAACAGTTGCTTTAAAGGAAGATTAGTAGAAGCCATACTGATTGAAAATGAAAACAAATTGCTTAAACAAAGTATTTTGTTGTTTAAATAAAATACTTGCAGAATATTTAAATATGCTACTCAGGTATGTTAAGACCACATACAGCAGGAGTGAAAATAAACAAACAAAGTAAGCAGAGATGCAGATTCAAAAAGGAAAGTCTTTCTCCTGGTAATAACTGAAATGTAAGATTTGCACAAGGCAGAAAACAACTTGTATTGGTGTGTTGGGTTAATAAACTATGCGCTGTGGGGGTAAAAGCTAGGGAGTCTCGAAGAAGTAATCTCACAAACTTCAAAGTGGGGGTAAAATCTGGATTGGATGAGACTCTTAAGCGCTTGTGCTTAATTACCCAATAAGGAAAGATAGTCTTACTATGTAGTTGGATTCAATGAGATCTATTTATTTTTAGAATTATAAATACATACAATAAAATTTAAAACAATAGAAATTGATTCTTAAAACAAATCTAACTGGTTGGCCAACCATACAGTGTGAATAAAATGATATAATATGTTTTCCAATCCCTGTTACTTAGTGTGTTATACAAACATATCTGTATATTTGAATTTTTGAATTTTGGTTTAATTGCAGATATTTTTTATGGATTTGATATAGTGGACTTGTGAAGAAGTATGGTATCCACAAAGAATATTCGCAATATTAATTCTTAATTACCATATTTACCATATTCGTTTGTTTAAAGCTGAACATACATAATTAAAATAGCGTCAATGGTATCAACAATATAATTAAAATAGCGTCAATGGTATCAACAATAGTAACAAATAATAAAAGTGAAACAAAAATAAAGTGATACAGTAAAAATCGTATAAGTTATGAAAGATAAAGTCTTTCTGCCGTGATCGTTAGAGTAATTGTTAATTGCTTTTTGTTAAAAGCGCTGTTGTTAAGTCCTCCGTGGGGATAGTATGTGCGGGCGTGCTGCAACACGTTTTTATCTAATTGCTATATATATTGCGATTATAAGTCACTGTTAAGTAGTTTTGGTTATCTGTCCTTCACATTAACTTCCTTAGTTGGTGTAGGTATAATAAATCTTACCCGTTGTTTCTTTTGGGATACTTTGTTTCTGGTCTAGTTTCTTTTTGTACCCAATTCAATCTTTACTGTGATGAATGTGGATCGGAAGCCGGGATAGCCGCTGCCGGTGTTGTAGTGGTTTCAGTATGTCGAGTTGGTTTGTCTCTGCGATTACACACACTTGAAGAAGTAGATGCTGGGGTATTGTGGTAGTGTGCTTTAACCGTTAATCCTTTTGTCAGATGGCTGGGCTTTTTGCCTGGTTCAGGTTTTCAAAACCTCTTGAGTTGTTGCGAATGTGTTCTGTTTAGATCCGTACTCTATTTGTTTCAGAGTATCCGATCTGCAGGTGTCCACAGGTTTCTTTAGGCCCAATTATTAGGTAAGGTATTTCAGTTGTTCTTGGCGGTCCTTTGAAAGGAGGACTAGGTGCTTTGAAGGTTGTTCTTGAACGCTTCAGAATATCTTTCAAGCGTATTTGTTGGTCCGTGGTTTGATGTAGTCTTGGCGGTCCACTTCGAAAGTGGACTATGAAAATGTTCAGTGTAGTAAGGAGTAGGCAACGCGTTTCAGCTTATTAATACAGCCTTTATCAAGCATATGCTTGATAAAGGCTGTATTAATAAGCTGAAACGCGTTGCCTACTCCTTACTACACTGAACATTTTCATAGTCCACTTTCGAAGTGGACCGCCAAGACTACATCAAACCACGGACCAACAAATACGCTTGAAAGATATTCTGAAGCGTTCAAGAACAACCTTCAAAGCACCTAGTCCTCCTTTCAAAGGACCGCCAAGAACAACTGAAATACCTTACCTAATAATTGGGCCTAAAGAAACCTGTGGACACCTGCAGATCGGATACTCTGAAACAAATAGAGTACGGATCTAAACAGAACACATTCGCAACAACTCAAGAGGTTTTGAAAACCTGAACCAGGCAAAAAGCCCAGCCATCTGACAAAAGGATTAACGGTTAAAGCACACTACCACAATACCCCAGCATCTACTTCTTCAAGTGTGTGTAATCGCAGAGACAAACCAACTCGACATACTGAAACCACTACAACACCGGCAGCGGCTATCCCGGCTTCCGATCCACATTCATCACAGTAAAGATTGAATTGGGTACAAAAAGAAACTAGACCAGAAACAAAGTATCCCAAAAGAAACAACGGGTAAGATTTATTATACCTACACCAACTAAGGAAGTTAATGTGAAGGACAGATAACCAAAACTACTTAACAGTGACTTATAATCGCAATATATATAGCAATTAGATAAAAACGTGTTGCAGCACGCCCGCACATACTATCCCCACGGAGGACTTAACAACAGCGCTTTTAACAAAAAGCAATTAACAATTACTCTAACGATCACGGCAGAAAGACTTTATCTTTCATAACTTATACGATTTTTACTGTATCACTTTATTTTTGTTTCACTTTTATTATTTGTTACTATTGTTGATACCATTGACGCTATTTTAATTATATTGTTGATACCATTGACGCTATTTTAATTATGTATGTTCAGCTTTAAACAAACGAATATGGTAAATATGGTAATTAAGAATTAATATTGCGAATATTCTTTGTGGATACCATACTTCTTCACAAGTCCACTATATCAAATCCATAAAAAATATCTGCAATTAAACCAAAATTCAAAAATTCAAATATACAGATATGTTTGTATAACACACTAAGTAACAGGGATTGGAAAACATATTATATCATTTTATTCACACTGTATGGTTGGCCAACCAGTTAGATTTGTTTTAAGAATCAATTTCTATTGTTTTAAATTTTATTGTATGTATTTATAATTCTAAAAATAAATAGATCTCATTGAATCCAACTACATAGTAAGACTATCTTTCCTTATTGGGTAATTAAGCACAAGCGCTTAAGAGTCTCATCCAATCCAGAAAACAACTTGTAAACAGGTAGCAGGTTTAAAGGTAAAGTCTTTCTCCTGGTAATTGCTGAGTGCAGGATTTGCACAAGGCAGGATACAAACTTGTGAACTGGTAACTGGTTTAAAGGTAAAGTCTTTCTCCTGGTAATACCTTGTAAACAGGTGCAAAGGTGAAGTCTTTCTCCTGGCAATAGCTGAGTGCAGGAATTTGCATAAAGCAGGAAACAAACTTGAAGATTGGTAACAGGTTTAAAGGTAAAGGATTTCTCCTGGTAATACCTTGTAAACAGGTGCAAAGGAAATCTTTCTCCTGGCAATGGCCAAGTGCAGGAATTGCATAAAGCAGGAAACAAACTTGTAGATTGGTAACAGGTTTAAAGGTAAAGGCTTTCTCCTGGTAATACCTTGTAAACAGGTGCAAAGGTGAAGTCTTTCTCCTGGCAATAGCTGAGTGCAGGAATTTGCATAAAGCAGGAAAAAAACTTGAAGATTGGTAACAGGTTTAAAGGTAAAGGCTTTCTCCTGGTAATACCTTGTAAACAGGTGCAAAGGAAATCTTTCTCCAAAGAAGTACAGGAAACAGGTTCTGACTTGACAAAACAGATCCAATGTGAAGACACTAATGCAGACTAAAATCCATCCTTAAATAGGGAGGTTTTGCACAGGGTTGGTTCTGATTAATTCCAGAATTGAGAACACCTGTGTGTTGCACAGGTGTAATAACAAGTAAGGCAAATAGTTATTTATCAGATCTTTTAAGATCTATGCTATTGTTGGAACTGGCTGTGGCTCAACATGTAAGCAAACAGAAATAGCAACCACAGAGCCACAGGTTCAAATCCCTATACAGCCATTCTTAGCAGAATGCCTCCCAGACCTTTTCTTTTTCTTTTTAGTCTGGAGGCTTGGTTCATGACACTCGGATGCGCCATGTTGCTTAAAACGTCACCTGCCAGGCTGTCCAATGATTCCTTGTATTGACTGACGTTCTTACGTGATCAAGAATGTGCCTTTTATTGGATGGCGTTTTGACGAGATCAAGGATGCGCCTTTTTTTTGGGGCGTTCTTACGTGATCAAGAATGTGCCTTTTATTGGATGGCGTTCTTACGTGAACAAGGAAGCGCCATGTTAAGACGTCACATGCAAAGGTAAAAAAACGTATGATTGGATTACGTAGTCCCACAATATTTGTTTGTGCACGTTAAACACGTTTGTGACTGCAGCCAATTTTAAAAACCTTGCGAATATGTATTATTTGCATCATGTTACATTGTTGACCCGTAGCTGATAAAGACCACCACATTCTCTTTTGCTGGATGTCTGGTTGAATAAACGAACGAAAGCAAAATGTTTTCATGCATATGATATTTCGAGGCAAGTGCAAATCTCTATAGTCCATGTTGTTTAATATGTTTGTCAACAATATGTTCCTTTTTCATAAAAATGACTGTTGTTTTTAATGTTAAAGATATCTAATTAATAAATATGCGCTATTGTGTTAGAATAAAGTAATCAATATGCATTTAGCTTTATCATATGCTAAATATATGATGCCGACTTCTTCTAAATGTAATTTCGTTGTATATTTTATTAAAGGTTCATTAGACACTCACATTATAAATCAAAACTTTTTATTTTGTCTCTAGTTAGATAGTCCATTGTTTAACAAATACACGTTTCATTTTGCTTCTGTTCAAAGAAAATGTAATTAATTTTCAGACTCCTCGCCCAGCCTCTGAGTTTCATGTGAGTACCATCTCCAGCTTTCTCCTGTTTGTGAAAAGGGTCTTTTCATATGTTAATGATGGGGTATTGTCTTGTTTTACGGTTGTAATGGGGGTTCATCTATATTTTCAATAGAGCTAACCCGATTTTCTTTGAAAGTGTTTGAAGCTTTGTAATATTGATATCAGTATATGTTAACCTTGTTGTTTGTAGTAGTGTCTATTACATACAGTTCTGTTAAAAATATAGTATACTGTCCCTTTTATGCAAATGTTGATTTTTGTATCATGTATGAGTTCCACATTGTTTAATCTTCAAATATATTATTGTTAGCATATTTTCACCCCCCACTCCTAAAAGGACTTTAAACCATATTCATTGTTCAAACAAATGTCTTTCTAAAAAAAAATTAACACAATAATGTCTCTTTAAGAAAATATACTTTATTTAACACGTCAATATAAATCTGATTTCAATATTTAATTTTTGACCAAGTACATGTAGATATACCAACAAGCTTCAAATATGTGTTAGCATATGTAATTTTGTTAAAGGGACAGTTTAGAAAACAAATAATGTTTTGCATTATTCTAAAAGTCAATTTTGTAATATCAATGATATCAAAGGTTTCTCACCAATTAATCATTTGTCTTTGTTTATTTAAATTTGCTAGATAAACCTATGAGGTTCGTGTGCTCATTTCTTCGAGCTTGAAGAGTGCATGTAATCATTATACAATTTGACCACTAGAGGGCATTTGGATAGCATTTGTATATGTAAAACCTTGTACTCATACAGCATATTATTTACCATGTATTGATCATTGATATCTAAAAGGTTGTTATGTCAGAACAACAAATAAGTGGTCATTTTTCCTAGTCATAGATACAAGGTTAAGCACATAAGTCACACGTATTTCTCCATGTTTTGTTGTTTCCAACTTGATAATGCGTAATACAGTGTTTTCTTTGTAATCAATAATTTTCTGACTGTCCCTTTAAGCTGTGTTATTGGCATTCAAACAGTAATATGCCATCATGGATAATTGTAATGGTAATTTTGTTTGCGATTCGGGAAACAGTTTGGACATCACATCACAGAAACCAATCAATATCATGAACAAGGATAGGTATGTGATGATGTGGTTTTCACACACTTATAACCCACACTCTGCAAACAATCTTCCTCCATGGACCCGGTCCCATAGAAGTAGATTATATACAGAGTGTGGTCCACAAGTGTATGAAAACCACATCATCACATACCTATCCATTACAAATTAAATAAAAAAAAACATTAAAGATGAAAATAAATACTTACTTCCTCTTCCTTCCCCTCTTCCCACGGGGCTGAGGCTCTGGGAGGGGCAACTGCCGACTCCAAAGAGTTCTCCTTGGAGATGTTGTGGGAAGAGTGGAAGGAAGAGTACTGGGACGACCAAGGTGAGGAGGAGAAGATGGCTGAGGAGGAGAAGATGGCTGAGGAGGAGAAGATGGCTGAGGAGGAGAAGCTGGCTGAAGAGGAGGAGATGGCTGAAGAGGATGAGATGGCTGAAGAGGAGTAGATGGCCCGGCAGGAGTAGATGGCCCGGCAGGAGTAGATGGGCCGGCAGGAGGAGATGGGCCGGCAGGAGGAGATGGCCCAGCAGCAGGAGGCCCAGCAGCAAGAGGCCCAGCAGCAGGAGGCCCAGCAGCAGGAGGCGGACCAGGAGGTAGACCAGCATGCGCCTCCCGGAAAAAATTGAACATCTCTTGGTGCAGATTAAAGATTCTGTTTTGGCCTTGTTCGATTCTATTGAGTATGTTTATTATTTGGTTTTGTCCTTCAATTATTTGATTTTGTCCATCAAGAATTCGAGTGCGGCCTTCGATATTTTGTATCCGGGAGTTACGCATCTGGTCTATGTAGTCCAGTAGAACCCGCACCTCCGCTATTTCCTCTTGTTGTGCTTGGCGGGGTACCCGTGCACGGCGGGGTGCCCGTGCACGGCGGGGTGCGGGTCCTTGAGGGTCCTCTGGATCCGCGGGCTCCTCCTCTGCTTCCGGGGCCTCTTCATCAGCTTCCGTGCGCTCTTCGTCACGGGGGGCCTCTTCCCTCCGAAGTGGAAATTCCTCCCCACCACTCTCATCCCGGGGAGATAGATGAGGCTGTGTTTCTTGTGCTGCCTCCTCCCCAGACTCTGTATATAAAAAAAAAAAAATGTATATATTAGCATATTTGCAAATCAAGCTTTCTTTCATGTAATTAGCAAGAGTCCATGAGCTAGTGACGTATGGGATATACATTCCTACCAGGAGGGGCAAAGTTTCCCAAACCTTAAAATGCCTATAAATACACCCCTCACCACACCCACAATTCAGTTTTACAAACTTTGCCTCCGATGGAGGTGGTGAAGTAAGTTTGTGCTAGATTCTTCGTTGATATGCGCTCCGCAGCAAGTTGGAGCCCGGTTTTCCTCTCAGCGTGCAGTGAATGTCAGAGGGATGTGAGGAAAGTATTGCCTATTTGAATGCAGTGATCTCCTTCTACGGGGTCTATTTCATAGGTTCTCTGTTATCGGTCGTAGAGATTCATCTCTTACCTCCCTTTTCAGATCGACGATATACTCTTATATATACCATTACCTCTGCTGATTCTCGTTTCAGTACTGGTTTGGCTATCTGCTATATGTAGATGAGTGTCCTGGGGTAAGTAAGTCTTATTTTCTGTGACACTCCTAGCTATGGTTGGGCACTTTGTTTATAAAGTTCTAAATATATGTATTCAAACATTTATTTGCCTTGACTCAGAATGTTCAACTTTCCTTATTTTCAGACAGTCAGTTTCATATTTGGGATAATGCATTTTAATTTAACATTTTTCTTACCTTAAAATTTGACTTTTTTCCTGTGGGCTGTTAGGCTCGCGGGGGCTGAAAATGCTTCATTTTATTGCGTCATTCTTGGCGCGGACTTTTTTGGCGCAAAAATTCTATTTCCGTTTCCGGCGTCATACGTGTCGCCGGAAGTTGCGTCATTTTTTGACGTTATTTTGCGCCAAAAATGTCGGCGTTCCGGATGTGGCGTCATTTTTGGCGCCAAAAGCATTTCAGCGCCAAATAATGTGGGCGTCTTTTTTGGCGCTAAAAAATATGGGCGTCATTTTTGTCTCCACATTATTTAAGTCTCATTATTTATTGCTTCTGGTTGCTAGAAGCTTGTTCACTGGCATTTTTTCCCCATTCCTGAAACTGTCATTTAAGGAATTTGATCAATTTTGCTTTATATGTTGTTTTTTTCTTTTACATATTGCAAGATGTTCCACGTTGCAACTGAGTCAGAAGATACTTCAGGAAAATCACTGCAGTGCTGGAGCTACCAAGCTAAGTGTATCTGCTATAAACTTTTGGTATCTGTTTCTCCAGCTGTTATTTGTATTGCATGTCATGTCAAACTTATTAATGCAGATAAAATTTCCTTTAGTACTGTTACATTACCTGTTGCTGTTCCGTCAACATCTAATTTTCAGAGTGTTCCTGATAACATAAGAGATTTTATTTTTTAAATCCATTAAGAAGGCTATGTCTGTTATTTCTCCTTCTAGTATACATAAAAGTCTTTTAAAACTTCTCTTTTTTCAGATGAATTTTTAAATGAACATCATCATTCTGATACTGATAAAGGTTCTTCTGGTTCAGAGGTTTCTGTCTCAGAGGTTGATGCTGATAAATCTTTGTATTTGTTCAAGATGGAATTTATTCGTTCTTTACTTAAAGAAGTGTTATTTGCATTAGAAATAGAGGATTCTGGTCCTCTTGATACTAAATGTAAACGTTTAAATAAGGTTTTTAAATCTCCTGTAGTTATTCCAGAAGTGTTTTATCTCCCTGATGCTATTTCTGAAGTAATTTCCAGGGAATGGAATAATTTGGGTAATTTATTTACTCCTTCTAGACGTTTAAGCAAATTATATCCTGTGCCATCTGACAGATTAGAGTTTTTTGGGACAAAAATCCCTAAGGTTATGGGGCTGTCTCTACTCCTGCTAATGTACTACTATTCCTACGGCAGATAGTACTTCATTTAAGGATCCTTTAGATAGGAAAATTGAATCCTTTCTAAGAAAAGCTTACTTATGTTCAGGTAATCTTCTTAGACCTGCTATATTTTTAGCGGATGTTGCTGCAGCTTCAACTTTTTGGTTAGAAGCTTTAGCGCAACAAGTAACAGATCATAATTTTATAGCATTATTATTATTCTATAACATGCTAATAATTTTTTTGGTGATACCATCTTTTGATATCATTAGAGTTGATGTCAGGTATATGTCTCTAGCTATTTTAGCTAGAAAAGCTTTATGGATTAAACTTGGAATGCTGACATGTCTTCTAAGTCAACTTTGCTTTCCCTTTCTTTCCAGGGTAAATAATCATTTTCGTTCCTTTCCTCACAACAAGGAACAAAAGCCTGATCCTTCATCCTCAGGAGCGGTATCAGTTTGGAAACTATTTCCAGTTTGGAATATATCCAAGCCTTATAGAAACCTATAGCCAGCTCCTAAGTACCTATGAAGGTGCGGCCCTTATTCCAGCTCAGCTGGTATGGGGCAGATTACGTTTTCTTCAAAGAAATTTGGATCAATTCCGTTCTTATTCTCTGGTTTCAGAAACTTTGTTTCAGAAAGGTACAGAATTGGCTTCAAGTTAAGGCCTCCTGCTAAGAGATTCTTTTCTTTCCCGTGTCCCAGTTAACACAGCAAAGGTTCAGCATTTCTGAAATGTGTTTCAGATCTAGAGTTGGCTGGAGTATTTATGCCAGTTCCAGTTCTGGAACAGGGGCTGGGGTTTTATTTTATCTCTTCATTGTACCAAAGAAGGTCAATTCCTTCAGACCAGTTCTGGATCTATCATTATTGAATCGTTATGTTAGGATACCAACATTCAAGATGGTTACTGTAGGACTATCCTGCCTTTTGTTTAGCAAGGGCATTATATGTCTACAATAGATTTACAGGATGTGTATCTGCATATTCCGATTCATCCAGATCACTTTTAGTGTCTGAGATTCTCTTTTTAGACAAGCATTACCAGTTTTGTGGCTCTACCGTTTGGCCTAGCCTCAGTTCCAAGAATTTTTTTCAAAGGTTCTCGGTGCCCTTCTTTCTGTAATCAGAGAATAGGGTTTTGGTATTTCCTTATTTGGACGATATCTTGGTACTTGCTCAGTCTTCTCATTTTCGAAGAATCTCATACGAATCGACTTGTGTTGTTTCTTCAAGTTCATGGTTGGAGGATCAATTTACCAATCAGTTCATTGATTCCTCAGACAAGGGTAACCTTTTTAGGTTTCTAGATAAATTCAGTATCTATGACTCTGTCCTTGTCAGACAAGAGAAGTTTAACATTGATATCAGCTTGTCAAAACCTTCAGTCACAATCATTCCCTTTGGTAGCCTTATGCATGGAAATGTTGGGTCTTAGGACTGCCGCATCAGATGCGATCTCCTTTGCTCGTTTTCACATGCGAACTCTTCAGCTCTGTATGCTGAACCAATGGTGCAGGGATTACTCAAAGATATCTCAATTAATATCTTTAAACCGATTTTACGACACTCTCTGACATGGTGGACAGATCACCATCGTTTAGTTCAGGGGGCTTCTTTGTTCTTCCGACCTGGACTATAATCTCAACAGATGCAAGTCTTACAGGTTGGGGAGCTGTGGGGGTATCTGACGGCACAAGGGGTTTGGGAATCTCAGGAGGTGAGATTTCCGATCAATATTTTGGAACTCCGTGCAATTTTCAGAGCTCTTCAGTCTTGGCCTCTTCTGAAGAGAGAGTTGTTCATTTGTTTTCAGATAGACAATGTCACAACTGTGGCATACATCAATCATCAAGGAGGGACTCACAGTCCTCTGGCTATGAAAGAAGTATCTCAAATTTTGGTTTGGGCGGAATCCAGCTCCTGTCTAATCTCTGCGGTTCATATCCCAGGTATGGACAATTGGAAAGCGGATTATCTCAGTCGCCAAACGTTGCATCCGGGCGAATGGTCTCTTCACCCAGAGGTATTTCTTCAGATTGTTCAAATGTGGGAACTTCCAGAAATAGATCTGATGGCTTCTCATCTAAACAAGAAACTTCCCAGGTATCTGCCCAGATCCCGGGATCCTCAGGCGGAGGCAGTGGATGCATTATCACTTCCTTGGAAGTATCATCCTGCCTATATCTTTCCGCCTCTAGTTCTTCTTCCAAGAGTAATCTCCAAGATTCTGAAGGAATGCTCGTTTGTTCTGCTGGTAGCTCCGGCATGGCCTCACAGGTTTTGGTATGCGGATCTTGTCCGGATGGCCTCTTGCCAACCATGGACTCTTCCGTTAAGACCAGACCTGTTGTCTCAAGGTCCTTTTTTCCATCAGGATCTGAAATCCTTAAATTTAAAGGTATGGAGATTGAACGCTTGATTCTTGGTCAAAGAGGTTTCTCTGACTCTGTGATTAATACTATGTTACAGGCTCGTAAATCTGTATCCAGAGAGATATATTATAGAGTCTGGAAGACTTATATTTCTTGGTGTCTTTCTCATCATTTTTCTTGGCATTCTTTTAGAATACCGAGAATATTACAGTTTCTTCAGGATGGTTTAGATAAGGGTTTGTCCGCAAGTTCCTTGAAAGGTCAAATCTCTGCTCTTTCTGTTCTTTTTCACAGAAAGATTGCTATTCTTCCTGATATTCATTGTTTTGTACAAGCTTTGGTTCGTATAAAGCCTGTCATTAAGTCAATTTCTCCTCCTTTGAGTTTGAATTTGGTTCTGGGGGCTCTTCAAGCTCCTCCATTTGAACCTATGCATTCATTGGATATTAAATTACTTTCTTGGAAAGTTTTGTTCCTTTTGGCCATCTCTTCTGCCAGAAGAGTTTCTGAATTATCTGCTCTTTCTTGTGAGTCTCCTTTTCTGATTTTTCATCAGGATAAGGCGGTGTTGCGAACTTCTTTTGAATTTTTACCTAAGTTGTGAATTCCAACAACATTAGTAGAGACATTGTGGTTCCTTCATTATGTCTTAATCCTAAGAATTCTAAGGAGAAATCGTTGCATTCTTTGGATGTTATTAGAGCTTTGAAATATTATGTTGAAGCTACTAAGTCTTTCCGACAGACTTCTAGTTTATTTGTTATCTTTTCCGGTTTTAGAAAGGCCAGAAAACTTCTGCCATTTCTTTGGCATCTTGGTTGAAATCTTTAATTCATCTTGCCTATGTTGAGTCGGGTAAGACTCCACCTCATAGGATTACAGCTCATTCTACTAGGTCAGTTTCTACTTCCTGGGCGTTTAGGAATGAAGCTTCGGTTGATCAGATTTGCAAAGCGGCAACTTGGTCCTCTTTGCATACTTTTACCAAATTCTACCATTTTGTTGTATTTTCTTCTTCTGAAGCAGTTTTTGGTAGAAAAGTACTTCAGGCAGCGGTTTCAGTTTGAATCTTCTGCTTATGTTTTTCATTAAACTTTATTTTGGGTGTGGATTATTTTCAGCAGGAATTGGCTGTCTTTATTTTATCCCTCCCTCTCTAGTGACTCTTGTGTGGAAAGATCCACATCTTGGGTAGTCATTATCCCATACGTCACTAGCTCATGGACTCTTGCTAATTACATGAAAGAAAACATAATTTATGTAAGAACTTACCTGATAAATTCATTTCTTTCATATTAGCAAGAGTCCATGAGGCCCGCCCTTTTTTGTGGTGGTTATGATTTTTTTGTATAAAGCACAATTATTCCAATTCCTTATTTTATATGCTTTCGCACTTTTTTCTTATCACCCCACTTCTTGGCTATTCGTTAAACTGAATTGTGGGTGTGGTGAGGGGTGTATTTATAGGCATTTTAAGGTTTGGGAAACTTTGCCCCTCCTGGTAGGAATGTATATCCCATACGTCACTAGCTCATGGACTCTTGCTAATATGAAAGAAATGAATTTATCAGGTAAGTTCTTACATAAATTATGTTTTAAATGACTTAGCTTACGATACAATTACAAATGCAGAATCATTAATCCACTTTGAAATCTAACAAACAATCAATACGATTTCCGCTTTTTCAAAACCGTGTTTGTGATATCTCTGGTCAATCTGAATGTTTTCGCGTTTGTTTTCAGTCTGTTTAAATGCACACCTAACCTATAGCCTAGATAGTGATGTAACCGCAAAGTAATTGAATGCGTGTAAACAACGTTATAGCATTAATCTGATCCTTAAAGGGACAGGAAACCCAATGTTTTATCTTTCATGATTTAGAAGCATACATTTATTATCAACTTTCTAATGTACTTTTCTTATCTAATTAGCTTCATTCTCTGGATATTCTTTGCTGAAAAGCATATCTAAATATGCTTATAAGATGCTGATTGTTAGCTGAATATAGCTGCCTCCTGTGATTGTTTCACTGTGTGCATGGCTATTTCTTAATTAAAATATATATCAAGAATGATTCAAATTAGGTAATATAAGTACATTTTAATGTTTTGTCAAATTGTATTCGCTACCTCAATCATGAAAGTAAAGGTTTGCGTATAGTGTCCCTTGAAATACATTTGTATGTGAAATTATTGTTCAATGAGCTTACCGTCAGATGAGAGTGGCAGGTTCCCGGTATCAATTCCTCCAATACCGACTATTTCCACCTCGGAGATGCTGGGCCGCAACATTTCCTCCCATCGGCAGTACTCTATTTCCAGGGCAGGTCCGCCACCGGTTCCTGCGGCATGTCGGGCCTCCAGGCTTAACTTTTTCTTGAGATCCATCTTACAGTCCCGGTAGCGATGTTTTATCGAATCAAGATCTCTGTTCCGGCCACCCACTGCATTGACTGCATTTCTTATCTCATTCCAGAGCCTCCTCTTGTCAGTCGGGGTAGTCTTCTGGTGCTGCAGCCTCCTATACCTGGCCATATAGGCCTCTATGAGGGCCTCCTTCTCCTCCATCGAAAACCTCGCCTCCCTAGTCGCCTTGGCCTTCCCCTGTGACGATGCCCTCTGTTTCCCGGACTGTGAAGCCCTACTCTGTCCGCCACTGGGCCCAGCCACTTGTTCATCTTGAACCAAGTGGCTGGGTCCACCCACCGCTTCCACCCCCGCTTCCTGCCCCCCTTCCTGCCCCCCTTCCTGCCCTGTTCCTCTCCCCCTCCCTCTCCCCCCCCCCTCTACCTCTCCCCTGCCTGG
The DNA here is from genome assembly GCF_027579735.1 of Bombina bombina. Lineage (NCBI taxonomy): Eukaryota > Metazoa > Chordata > Amphibia > Anura > Bombinatoridae > Bombina > Bombina bombina. The sequence continues at coordinate 264,352 of NW_026511549.1, forward strand.
CCTCCATCTGTTCCCTAAACTAAACCCCAAATAATCAAAAAAAAAAGTGAGTGTGATGAAATGAAAGGGGGTCAAAATAAAGAACTAAAAAGTAAAAAAAAAGTGCTGAAAGTGTGAGAGGGATGTAAAAAAACAAAGAGGGTAAGGAGTATTTAAATAAACCAAAAGAAGAAGAAGACTAAAAGGAGGATATGTAAACTAAATGTAACTAGGGGATGGGTATGGGATGGGTATGGGGTATGGGATAAGAGTAAATGGGATGAAAGGGAATGGGACTACAGGGAATGGGTTATGGAGTGTAGTATGAGGGGGTATGGGGTATGGAGTGTATGTAGTGTTATTGATAAGTGTATGTATGTATTGAATGTGTTTGCGTGTAAATGTGTTACGTGTACAGAAAAATCACTCGCTCGCTAACTCACACTACTACTAATTCTCACTAACACACTACTACTAATTCTCACTAACAAACACTCCCACTAACTCTCACTAACTACCAGTAACTTACGCTCCCACTAACAACTCTCACTAACAACTCCCACTCCCACTAACTTACTCACGCTCCCACTAACAGACTCTCTCCCACTCCCACTAACTCCCACTAACTCACTCACGATAACACTAACAACTGACTCTCTCACGCTAACACTAACTCACTCACAATAATGCACCAACTCTCTAATCTTAAACCTCCAATCTTCAAAGACCCACCAGCAACACAGTCAAAGAAGCCCTGCTTGTGTGGTAATTATATACCCTGTGTAAATGTTTAATGATGTACCAATTTCCGTTGTAAATTGTGTTCAGGTGTGCTTTATTAGCAATTAATATTAGTGCAATGTGTATTAGTTGTGTGAATTTGCGCATGCTCATTTTGAGTTAGTATTTGTGGAATGTGTAGAATGCGATGATGTCATAGTGGTCGTTTTCTCTAACATTGTCCAATAGTATTCTTTTTAAATGTGAATTTGCGATGGTGTGTTATTAGTGAAGTGTTGTATATGTATGTTTGTCCAAATATATAGTGATATTGAATGCGATTATTTTTCTAGTGTATGTATATATTTTTTATTCCTTGTTGTTATTTTGCGATTTTCCGCATCTTAAAGTATATGCGTATTCCCCGTATTAAATTTTATTTCAAATCCCCCCGCTTGTGAATGTGTAATGCTTGTGTGCTTTGTTGATTGATTGTTGTTGTTACATTTGCGGCGTGTTATTGTTGTGCATGATGTGGTATGCGTCATATGACCGAGCTGTGCGTATTCTCGCGAGATCGAGTGTTAGTTGAAAAAAGCTATTTTTTTGCTTTCCCATTGATCTCTATGGGAGACTGTCTTACGCGGGCAGTATTACGCGTGTGACATACACGCGTTAGGAGCATCGTTAGATGGTCTGTTTTAAACTCTAAATACCGGAGTCAAACAATGCCGTGCGTTAGACATTAAACACGCGTGGCGTTAGCAACCCATCTACCGCCGAACTCCAAATCTAGCCGATTATGTCCATAAACCTAAGAAAGAATCTACAACTAAGGGAATGTTCCCATGTGGCACGTGTAATACTTGCTCTAGAGTATGGAAAATAAAATCAATCAAAGACAAATATAATTGGACTCATGTGATACCAACATATTTCTCATGCTCATCAACAGGAGTGATATATATGTAATCAAATGTTCATGCAATCTCTTTTATGTTGGCATGACTATCAGACAGGCCAGAACACGGATATCTGAACACTGCAGAAATATTCACAATACAAAAAAAGAATCTGAAAAAGGCAAAACCATTACGAGTGTAGCTAAACATTTCTTACAGAAACATAATGGTAATGATTCCGATTAAAAATTGGCAGTAACATGGTGACATAGAGAAAACCTTATTACGTATGGAATGCCGATGGATACATCTATTGAACTGCGTCAAGCCATACTGCATGAATGACTATAATAACTTCTCAGTATATGTTTAGGAGACAAGAGCACCACCAACATATGAGTGGAATACATAATCCCATATTTATACCATCAGAATAAGACCATGATGTATACCCACAGTCACAATATGAAGTATGAGATATCTAACATACTTGATGTTGTCAGCAATAAGACCATGATATACACACACAGCCACAATATGAAGTATGAGATATCCAAGATACTTGATGTTATCAGTAATAACATCCAAATAAGATTAACAACATGAAATTTATTTTCATTTATGGAGGATTACCTTTAACCCACATAACTTTAACATACCTAGCTCATACTGATCCTTGTTGAATAACATAAGTATTTACCCGTTTCTCCTTTAATACCTCACATATCGAGGTCACACTGTTCATCAAACAACACTAACATTACCGTGGTATCCATGGTAATGAATCAACAATAACATTAATTTGAGATAGTAACCACGTGACGTTCTTTGGAGGCCTGTTAACCAATAATAGTTCTTGTCACATATTTGCCTTCTGACCAATCCAACTCAGTGGGAGGGATTACTAACTGTGTAAATAGAATCATTTGTCAGCCCTACGTACCCCTCTGAGGAAGCGATAGTGAAACGTGACCGCGTTAGGGGATGTTTGTTCTTGTTTTAATAGCTTAATTCTGGTTAATATTACAATAGCTTGAATTCACTGAAATAGTCCTACTTATTCAAGGAATTTTGTCCAGTGATACCTTTATATATTTAAATATCCATAGCGCTAACTTGGTATGCAAATTGTGCTACCAATCCTTTTTTTGTTAACTATCGATAAGCAAATTGTGCTATTGAATATACAATGTTAATGATGCTTGTTGGTTAAAAAAAAACCATGATATATACTTGGAGCTGCTCCCTTTATGAATTAGTAGACAGCGGTGTACAATTTACTTACTAGTGGTAAGTGGACTTGGCTACCAGACTGATATATAGAAATTGTGAACTGCTGATGTTATTTAAGCATTCATAACTTATATTCATCCACAGCATTAACCGTTGGTACACCAATTGTGCTACCAATTCTATTCTGTTAACGATCTAATTGCGCTATTGAGTATACAATGTTAATTATACTTGCTGTTTAAAATAAACTCCACAATATATACCTGGGGCTGGTTTATTAATAATATCAATATACAAGCGGTGTATAATTTCGTTACAAGTGGTAAGCAAATTATGCTACCAAACTCATAGATAATAATTGTGAATCACTGAATGTATATAGAATCCATGACATATATTCAGACCCAGCTGGTCGATTTTTTAGTGGAGTAAATTATAGATGGTAGCGGACCTAGTCCTACAATAATTTATTGCAGTGTGGGATGGTAGATTTTGATATTTTTTGGATATTAACCCTCCTGTCTAAATGTAATCCAGTTCCTTAGTAACAATTTAAGTCTAAATTTGGACAACACTATCAATTTATACATTGATACAATACTATATACTATGTTACTAATAAGTTGAACCCTTGGTTCTGTTGGAATTAAGTAGTTCCACTGAGCAAAATCTTTAGTTTAATTTGTAGATTGTCAATATCAGCACGTAGAGCTATTATGCGTATAACTAGCCAGTACAATCTGAAACTTTCTTAATAATAACTTCTCTCTCCAATATCAATCTGATACAGCAAGCTATCAGGCCTTTGGGTTCAACAGGGGGGACTTATTCAAATAAGTATACACCAAGCACTCTCCCACATATATTATATGATAATTCAAACATATAAATTTGGATTCTAGCATATAGAATCTCACCAGAATTAAAGTGTTTTTATATTGTGTGTGCAGGCAGCAAACTAGCGGCTAGATTTAGAGTTTTGTTGGTAACGACCCGCGTAACTAACGCCGGCTTTTTTCTGGCCGCACCTTTAAAATAACTCTGGTATTGAGAGTCCACAGAATCGCTGCGTTAGGCTCCAAAAAAGGAGCGTAGAGCATTTTTAACGCAACTGCAACTCTCGATACCAGAGTTGCTTACGGACGCGGCCAGCCTCAAAAACGTGCTTGTGCACGATTCCCCCATAGGAAACAATGGGGCTGTTTGAGCTGAAAAAAAACCTAACACCTGCAAAAAAGCCACGTTCAGCTCCTAACGCAGCCCCATTGTTTGCTATGGGGAAACACTTCCTACGTCTGCACCTAACACCCTAACATGAACCCCGAGTCTAAACACCCCTAACCTTACACTTATTAACCACTAATCTGCCGCCCCCGCTATCGCTGACCCCTGCATATTATTATTAACCCCTAATCTGCCGCTCCGTAAACCGCCGCTACTTACATTATCCTTATGTACCCCTAATCTGCTGCCCCTAACACTGCCGACCCCTATATTATATTTATTAACCCCTAATCTGCCGCCCACAACGTCGCCCCCACCTGCCTACACTTATTAACCCCTAATCTGCCGAGCGGACCGCACCGCTACTATAATAAAGTTATTAACCCCTAATCCGCCTCACTAACCCTATAATAAATAGTATTAACCCCTAATCTGCCCTCCCTAACATCGCCGACACCTAACTTCAATTATTAACCCCTAATCTGCCAACCGGAGCTCACCGCTATTCTAATAAATGTATTAACCCCTAAAGCTAAATCTAACCCTAACACTAACACCCCCCTAAATTAAATATAATTTTAATCTAACGAAATTAATTACCTCTTATTAAATAAATTATTCCTATTTAAAGATAAATACTTACCTGTAAAATAAATCCTAATATAGCTACAATATAAATTATAATTACATTGTAGCTATTTTAGGATTAATATTTATTTTACAGGCAACTTTGTAATTATTTTAACCAGGTACAATAGCTATTAAATAGTTAAGAACTATTTAATAGTTACCTAGTTAAAATAATTACAAAATTACCTGTAAAATAAATCCTAACCTAAGTTACAATTAAACCTAACACTATACTATCATTAAATTAATTAAATAAAATACCTACAATTACCTACAATTAAACCTAACACTACACTATCAATACATTAATTAAATACAATATCTACAAATAACTACAATGAAATAAACTAACTAAAGTACAAAAAATAAAAAAGAACTAAGTTACAAAAAATAAAAAAATATTTACAAACATAAGAAAAATATTACAACAATTTTAAACTAATTACACCTACTCTAAGCCCCCTAATAAAATAACAAAGACCCCCAAAATAAAAAATGCCCTACCCTATTCTAAATTACTAAAGGTCAAAGCTCTTTTACCTTACCAGCCCTGAACAGGGCCCTTTGCGGGGCATGCCCCAAGAAGTTCAGCTCTTTTGCCTGTAAAAAAAAACATACAATACCCCCCCAACATTACAACCCACCACCCACATACCCCTAATCTAACCCAAACCCCCCTTAAATAAACCTAACACTAAGCCCCTGAAGATCATCCTACCTTGTCTTCACCTCACCAGGTATCACCGATCCGTCCTGGCTCCAAAATCTTCATCCAACCCAAGCGGGGGCTGGCGATCCATCATCCGGTGGCTGAAGAGGTCCAGAAGAGGCTCCAAAGTCTTCATCCTATCCGGGAAGAAGAGGCGATCCGGACCGGCAACCATCTTGATCCAAACGGCATCTTCTATCTTCATCCGATGACGACCGGCTCCATCCTGAAGACCTCCACCGCGGACCCATCTTCATCCGGCGACGTCCAACTGAAGAATGACGGTTCCTTTAAGGGACGTCATCCAAGATGGCGTCCCTCGAATTCCGATTGGCTGATAGGATTCTATCAGCCAATCGGAATTAAGGTAGGAATATTCTGATTGCCTGATGGAATCAGCCAATCAGAATCAAGATCAATCCGATTGGCTGATCCAATCAGCCAATCAGATTGAGCTTGCATTCTATTGGCTGATCGGAACAGCCAAGAGTGTCTATTACATACAGTTCTGTTAAAAATATAGTATACTGTCCCTTTAATGCAAATGTTGATTTTTGTATCATGTATGAGTTCCACATTGTTTAATCTTCAAATATATTATTGTTAGCATATTTTCACCCCCCACTCCTAAAAGGACTTTAAACCATATTCATTGTTCAAACAAATGTCTTTCTAAAAAAAAATTAACACAATAATGTCTCTTTAAGAAAATATACTTTATTTAACACGTCAATATAAATCTGATTTCAATATTTAATTTTTGACCAAGTACATGTAGATATACCAACAAGCTTCAAATATGTGTTAGCATATGTAATTTTGTTAAAGGGACAGTTTAGAAAACAAATAATGTTTTGCATTATTCTAAAAGTCAATTTTGTAATATCAATGATATCAAAGGTTTCTCACCAATTAATCATTTGTCTTTGTTTATTTAAATTTGCTAGATAAACCTATGAGGTTCGTGTGCTCATTTCTTCGAGCTTGAAGAGTGCATGTAATCATTATACAATTTGACCACTAGAGGGCATTTGGATAGCATTTGTATATGTAAAACCTTGTACTCATACAGTATATTATTTACCATGTATTGATCATTGATATCTAAAAGGTTGTTATGTCAGAACAACAAATAAGTGGTCATTTTTCCTAGTCATAGATACAAGGTTAAGCACATAAGTCACACGTATTTCTCCATGTTTTGTTGTTTCCAACTTGATAATGCGTAATACAGTGTTTTCTTTGTAATCAATCATTTTCTGACTGTCCCTTTAAGCTGTGTTATTGGCATTCAAACAGTAATATGCCATCATGGATAATTGTAATGGTAATTTTGTTTGCGATTCGGGAAACAGTTTGGACATCACATCACAGAAACCAATTAATATCATGAACAAGGATAGGTATGTGATGATGTGGTTTTCACACACTTATAACCCACACTCTGCAAACAATCTTCCTCCATGGACCCGGTCCCATAGAAGTAGATTATATACAGAGTGTGGTCCACAAGTGTATGAAAACCACATCATCACATACCTATCCATTACAAATTAAATAAAAAAAAACATTAAAGATGAAAATAAATACTTACTTCCTCTTCCTTCCCCTCTTCCCACGGGGCTGAGGCTCTGGGAGGGGCAACTGCCGACTCCAAAGAGTTCTCCTTGGAGATGTTGTGGGAAGAGTGGAAGGAAGAGCACTGGGACGACCAAGGTGAGGAGGAGAAGATGGCTGAGGAGGAGAAGATGGCTGAGGAGGAGAAGATGGCTGAGGAGGAGAAGCTGGCTGAAGAGGAGGAGATGGCTGAAGAGGATGAGATGGCTGAAGAGGAGTAGATGGCCCGGCAGGAGTAGATGGCCCGGCAGGAGTAGATGGGCCGGCAGGAGGAGATGGGCCGGCAGGAGGAGATGGCCCAGCAGCAGGAGGCCCAGCAGCAAGAGGCCCAGCAGCAGGAGGCCCAGCAGCAGGAGGCCCAGCAGCAGGAGGCGGACCAGGAGGTAGACCAGCATGCGCCTCCCGGAAAAAATTGAACATCTCTTGGTGCAGATTAAAGATTCTGTTTTGGCCTTGTTTGATTCTATTGAGTATGTTTATTATTTGGTTTTGTCCTTCAATTATTTGATTTTGTCCATCAAGAATTCGAGTGCGGCCTTCGATATTTTGTATCCGGGAGTTACGCATCTGGTCTATGTAGTCCAGTAGAACCCGCACCTCCGCTATTTCCTCTTGTTGTGCTTGGCGGGGTACCCGTGCACGGCGGGGTGCGGGTCCTTGAGGGTCCTCTGGTTCCGCGGGCTCCTCCTCTGCTTCCGGGGCCTCTTCATCAGCTTCCGTGCGCTCTTCGTCACGGGGGGCCTCTTCCCTCCGAAGTGGAAATTCCTCCCCACCACTCTCATCCCGGGGAGATAGATGAGGCTGTGTTTCTTGTGCTGCCTCCTCCCCAGACTCTGTATATAAAAAAAAAATAAAAAAAATGTATATATTAGCATATTTGCAAATCAAGCTTTAAATGACTTAGCTTACGATACAATTACAAATGCAGAATCATTAATCCACTTTGAAATCTAACAAACAATCAATACGATTTCCGCTTTTTCAAAACCGTGTTTGTGATATCTCTGGTCAATCTGAATGTTTTCGCGTTTGTTTTCAGTCTGTTTAAATGCACACCTAACCTATAGCCTAGATAGTGATGTAACCGCAAAGTAATTGAATGCGTGTAAACAACGTTATAGCATTAATCTGATCCTTAAAGGGACAGGAAACCCAATGTTTTATCTTTCATGATTTAGAAGCATACATTTATTATCAACTTTCTAATGTACTTTTCTTATCTAATTAGCTTCATTCTCTGGATATTCTTTGCTGAAAAGCATATCTAAATATGCTTATAAGATGCTGATTGTTAGCTGAATATAGCTGCCTCCTGTGATTGTTTCACTGTGTGCATGGCTATTTCTTAATTAAAATATATATCAAGAATGATTCAAATTAGGTAATATAAGTACATTTTAATGTTTTGTCAAATTGTATTCGCTACCTCAATCATGAAAGTAAAGGTTTGCGTATAGTGTCCCTTGAAATACATTTGTATGTGAAATTATTGTTCAATGAGCTTACCGTCAGATGAGAGTGGCAGGTTCCCGGTATCAATTCCTCCAATACCGACTATTTCCACCTCGGAGATGCTGGGCCGCAACATTTCCTCCCATCGGCAGTACTCTATTTCCAGGGCAGGTCCGCCACCGGTTCCTGCGGCATGTCGGGCCTCCAGGCTTAACTTTTTCTTGAGATCCATCTTACAGTCCCGGTAGCGATGTTTTATCGAATCAAGATCTCTGTTCCGGCCACCCACTGCATTGACTGCATTTCTTATCTCATTTCAGAGCCTCCTCTTGTCAGTCGGGGTAGTCTTCTGGTGCTGCAGCCTCCTATACCTGGCCATATAGGCCTCTATGAGGGCCTCCTTCTCCTCCATCGAAAACCTCGCCTCCCTAGTCGCCTTGGCCTTCCCCTGTGACGATGCCCTCTGTTTCCCGGACTGTGAAGCCCTACTCTGTCCGCCACTGGGCCCAGCCACTTGTTCATCTTGAACCAAGTGGCTGGGTCCACCCACCGCTTCCACCCCCGCTTCCTGCCCCCCTTCCTGCCCCCCTTCCTGCCCTGTTCCTCTCCCCCTCCCTCTCCTCCCCCCTCTACCTCTCCCCTGCCTGGCCTCCATCTGTTCCCTAAACTAAACCCCAAATAATCAAAAAAAAAAGTGAGTGTGATGAAATGAAAGGGGGTCAAAATAAAGAACTAAAAAGTAAAAAAAAAGTGCTGAAAGTGTGAGAGGGATGTAAAAAAACAAAGAGGGTAAGGAGTATTTAAATAAACCAAAAGAAGAAGAAGACTAAAAGGAGGATATGTAAACTAAATGTAACTAGGGGATGGGTATGGGATGGGTATGGGGTATGGGATAAGAGTAAATGGGATGAAAGGGAATGGGACTACAGGGAATGGGTTATGGAGTGTAGTATGAGGGGGTATGGGGTATGGAGTGTATGTAGTGTTATTGATAAGTGTATGTATGTATTGAATGTGTTTGCGTGTAAATGTGTTACGTGTACAGAAAAATCACTCGCTCGCTAACTCACACTACTACTAATTCTCACTAACACACTACTACTAATTCTCACTAACAAACACTCCCACTAACTCTCACTAACTACCAGTAACTTACGCTCCCACTAACAACTCTCACTAACAACTCCCACTCCCACTAACTTACTCACGCTCCCACTAACAGACTCTCTCCCACTCCCACTAACTCACTCACGATAACACTAACAACTGACTCTCTCACGCTAACACTAACTCACTCACAATAATGCACCAACTCTCTAATCTTAAACCTCCAATCTCCAAAGACCCACCAGCAACACAGTCAAAGAAGCCCTGCTTGTGTGGTAATTATATACCCTGTGTAAATGTTTAATGATGTACCAATTTCCGTTGTAAATTGTGTTCAGGTGTGCTTTATTAGCAATTAATATTAGTGCAATGTGTATTAGTTGTGTGAATTTGCGCATGCTCATTTTGAGTTAGTATTTGTGGAATGTGTAGAATGCGATGATGTCATAGTGGTCGTTTTCTCTAACATTGTCCAATAGTATTCTTTTTAAATGTGAATTTGCGATGGTGTGTTATTAGTGAAGTGTTGTATATGTATGTTTGTCCAAATATATAGTGATATTGAATGCGATTATTTTTCTAGTGTATGTATATATTTTTTATTCCTTGTTGTTATTTTGCGATTTTCCGCATCTTAAAGTATATGCGTATTCCCCGTATTAAATTTTATTTCAAATCCCCCCGCTTGTGAATGTGTAATGCTTGTGTGCTTTGTTGATTGATTGTTGTTGTTACATTTGCGGCGTGTTATTGTTGTGCATGATGTGGTATGCGTCATATGACCGAGCTGTGCGTATTCTCGCGAGATCGAGTGTTAGTTGAAAAAAGCTATTTTTTTGCATTCCCATTGATCTCTATGGGAGACTGTCTTACGCGGGCAGTATTACGCGTGTGACATACACGCGTTAGGAGCATCGTTAGATGGTCTGTTTTAAACTCTAAATACCGGAGTCAAACAATGCCGTGCGTTAGACATTAAACACGCGTGGCGTTAGCAACCCATCTACCGCCGAACTCCAAATCTAGCCGATTATGTCCATAAACCTAAGAAAGAATCTACAACTAAGAGAATGTTCCCATGTGGCAAGTGTAATACTTGCTCTAGAGTATGGAAAATAAAATCAATCAAAGACAAATATAATTGGACTCATGTGATACCAACATATTTCTCATGCTCATCAACAGGAGTGATATATATGTAATCAAATGTTCATGCAATCTCTTTTATGTTGGCATGACTATCAGACAGGCCAGAACACGGATATCTGAACACTGCAGAAATATTCACAATACAAAAAAAAGAATCTGAAAAAGGCAAAACCATTACGAGTGTAGCTAAACATTTCTTACAGAAACATAATGGTAATGATTCCGATTAAAAATTGGCAGTAACATGGTGACATAGAGAAAACCTTATTACGTATGGAATGCCGATGGATACATCTATTGAACTGCGTCAAGCCATACTGCATGAATGACTATAATAACTTCTCAGTATATGTTTAGGAGACAAGAGCACCACCAACATATGAGTGGAATACATAATCCCATATTTATACCATCAGAATAAGACCATGATGTATACCCACAGTCACAATATGAAGTATGAGATATCTAACATACTTGATGTTGTCAGCAATAAGACCATGATATACACACACAGCCACAATATGAAGTATGAGATATCCAAGATACTTGATGTTATCAGTAATAACATCCAAATAAGATTAACAACATGAAATTTATTTTCATTTATGGAGGATTACCTTTAACCCACATAACTTTAACATACCTAGCTCATACTGATCCTTGTTGAATAACATAAGTATTTACCCGTTTCTCCTTTAATACCTCACATATCCAGGTCACACTGTTCATCAAACAACACTAACATTACCGTGGTATCCATGGTAATGAATCAACAATAACATTAATTTGAGATAGTAACCACGTGACGTTCTTTGGAGGCCTGTTAACCAATAATAGTTCTTGTCACATATTTGCCTTCTGACCAATCCAACTCAGTGGGAGGGATTACTAACTGTGTAAATAGAATCCTTTGTCAGCCCTGCGTACCCCTCTGAGGAAGCGATAGTGAAACGTGACCGCGTTAGGGGATGTTTGTTCTTGTTTTAATAGCTTAATTCTGGTTAATATTACAATAGCTTGAATTCACTGAAATAGTCCTACTTATTCAAGGAATTTTGTCCAGTGATACCTTTATATATTTAAATATCCATAGCGCTAACTTGGTATGCAAATTGTGCTACCAATCCTTTTTTTGTTAACTATCGATAAGCAAATTGTGCTATTGAATATACAATGTTAATGATGCTTGTTGGTTAAAAAAAAACCATGATATATACTTGGAGCTGCTCCCTTTATGAATTAGTAGACAGCGGTGTACAATTTACTTACTAGTGGTAAGTGGACTTGGCTACCAGACTGATATATAGAAATTGTGAACTGCTGATGTTATTTAAGCATTCATAACTTATATTCATCCACAGCATTAACCGTTGGTACACCAATTGTGCTACCAATTCTATTCTGTTAACCATCTAATTGCGCTATTGAGTATACAATGTTAATTATACTTGCTGTTTAAAATAAACTCCACAATATATACCTGGGGCTGGTTTATTAATAATATCAATATACAAGCGGTGTAAGTGGTAAGCAAATTATGCTACCTAACTCATAGATAATAATTGTGAACCACTGAATGTATATAGAATCCATGACATATATTCAGACCCAGCTGGTCGATTTTTTAGTGGAGTAAATTATAGATGGTAGCGGACCTAGTCCTACAATAATTTATTGCAGTGTGGGATGGTAGATTTTGATATTTTTTGGATATTAACCCTCCTGTCTAAATGTAATCCAGTTCCTTAGTAACAATTTAAGTCTTAATTTGGACAACACTATCAATTTATACATTGATACAATACTATATACTATGTTACTAATAAGTTGAACCCTTGGTTCTGTTGGAATTAAGTAGTTCCACTGAGCAAAATCTTTAGTTTAATTTGTAGATTGTCAATATCAGCACGTAGAGCTATTATGCGTATAACTAGCCAGTACAATCTGAAACTTTCTTAATAATAACTTCTCTCTCCAATATCAATCTGATACAGCAAGCTATCAGGCCTTTGGGTTCAACAGGGGGGACTTATTCAAATAAGTATACACCAAGCACTCTCCCACATATATTATATGATAATTCAAACATATAAATTTGGATTCTAGCATATAGAATCTCACCAGAATTAAAGTGTTTTTATATTGTGTGTGCAGGCAGCAAACTAGCGGCTAGATTTAGAGTTTTGTTGGTAACGACCCGCGTAGCTAACGCCGGCTTTTTTCTGGCCGCACCTTTAAAATAACTCTGGTATTGAGAGTCCACAGAATCGCTGCGTTAGGCTCCAAAAAAGGAGCGTAGAGCATTTTTAACGCAACTGCAACTCTCGATACCAGAGTTGCTTACGGACGCGGCCAGCCTCAAAAACGTGCTCGTGCACGATTCCCCCATAGGAAACAATGGGGCTGTTTGAGCTGAAAAAAAAACTAACACCTGCAAAAAAGCCGCGTTCAGCTCCTAACGCAGCCCCATTGTTTGCTATGGGGAAACACTTCCTACGTCTGCACCTAACACCCTAACATGAACCCCGAGTCTAAACACCCCTAACCTTACACTTATTAACCACTAATCTGCCGCCCCCGCTATCGCTGACCCCTGCATATTATTATTAACCCCTAATCTGCCGCTCCGTAAACCGCCGCTACTTACATTATCCTTATGTACCCCTAATCTGCTGCCCCTAACACTGCCGACCCCTATATTATATTTATTAACCCCTAATCTGCCGCCCACAACGTCGCCCCCACCTGCCTACACTTATTAACCCCTAATCTGCCGAGCGGACCGCACCGCTACTATAATAAAGTTATTAACCCCTAATCCGCCTCACTAACCCTATAATAAATAGTATTAACCCCTAATCTGCCCTCCCTAACATCGCCGACACCTAACTTCAATTATTAACCCCTAATCTGCCGACCGGAGCTCACCGCTATTCTAATAAATGTATTAACCCCTAAAGCTAAGTCTAACCCTAACACTAACACTCCCCTAAATTAAATATAATTTTAATCTAACGAAATTAATTACCTCTTATTAAATAAATTATTCCTATTTAAAGATAAATACTTACCTGTAAAATAAATCCTAATATAGCTACAATATAAATTATAATTACATTGTAGCTATTTTAGGATTAATATTTATTTTACAGGCAACTTTGTAATTATTTTAACCAGGTACAATAGCTATTAAATAGTTAAGAACTATTTAATAGTTAACTAGTTAAAATAATTACAAAATTACCTGTAAAATAAATCCTAACCTAAGTTACAATTAAACCTAACACTATACTATCATTAAATTAATTAAATAAAATACCTACAATTACCTACAATTAAACCTAACACTACACTATCAATACATTAATTAAATACAATATCTACAAATAACTACAATGAAATAAACTAACTAAAGTACAAAAAATAAAAAAGAACTAAGTTACAAAAAATAAAAAAATATTTATAAACATAAGAAAAATATTACAACAATTTTAAACAAATTACACCTACTCTAAGCCCCCTAATAAAATAACAAAGACCCCCAAAATAAAAAATGCCCTACCCTATTCTAAATTACTAAAGGTCAAAGCTCTTTTACCTTACCAGCCCTGAACAGGGCCCTTTGCGGGGCATGCCCCAAGAAGTTCAGCTCTTTTGCCTGTAAAAAAAAACATACAATACCCCCCCCAACATTACAACCCACCACCCACATACCCCTAATCTAACCCAAACCCCCCCTTAAATAAACCTAACACTAAGCCCCTGAAGATCATCCTACCTTGTCTTCACCTCACCAGGTATCACCGATCCGTCCTGGCTCCAAAATCTTCATCCAACCCAAGCGGGGGCTGGCGATCCATCATACGGTGGCTGAAGAGGCTCCAAAGTCTTCATCCTATCCGGGAAGAAGAGGCGATCCGGACCGGCAACCATCTTGATCCAAGCGGCATCTTCTATCTTCATCCGATGACGACCGGCTCCATCCTGAAGACCTCCACCGCGGACCCATCTTCATCCGGCGACGTCCAACTGAAGAATGACGGTTCCTTTAAGGGACGTCATCCAAGATGGCGTCCCTCGAATTCCGATTGGCTGATAGGATTCTATCAGCCAATCGGAATTAAGGTAGGAATATTCTGATTGGCTGATGGAATCAGCCAATCAGAATCAAGATCAATCCGATTGGCTGATCCAATCAGCCACAGCCAATAGAATGTGAGCTCAATCTGATTGGCTGATTGGATCAGCCAATCGGATTGAACTTGATTCTGATTGGCTGATTCCATCAGCCAATCAGAATATTCCTACCTTAATTCCGATTGGCTGATAGAATCCTATCAGCCAATCGGAATTCGAGGGACGCCATCTTGGATGACGTCCCTTAAAGGAACCGTCATTCTTTAGTTGGACATCGCCGGATGAAGATGGGTCCGCGGTGGAGGTCTTCAGGATGGAGCCGGTCGTCATCGGATGAAGATAGAAGATGCCGCTTGGATCAAGATGGTTGCCGGTCCGGATCACCTCTTCTTCCCGGATAGGATGAAGACTTTGGAGCCTCTTCTGGACCTCTTCAGCCACTGGATGATGGATCGCCAGCCCCCGCTTGGGTTGGATGAAGATTTTGGAGCCAGGACGGATTGGTGATACCTGGTGAGGTGAAGACAAGGTAGGATGATCTTCAAGGGCTTAGTGTTAGGTTTATTTAAGGGGGGTTTGGGTTAGATTAGGGGTATGTGGGTGGTGGGTTGTAATGTTGGGGGGGGGGTATTGTATGTTTTTTTTTACAGGCAAAAGAGCTGAACTTCTTGGGGCATGCCCCGGAAAGGGCCCTGTTCAGGGCTGGTAAGGTAAAAGAGCTTTGAACTTTAGTAATTTAGAATAGGGTAGGGCATTTTTTATTTTGGGGGTCTTTGTTATTTTATTAGGGGGCTTAGAGTAGGTGTAATTAGTTTAAAATTGTTGTAATATTTTTCTTATGTTTGTAAATATTTTTTTATTTTTTGTAACTTAGTTCTTTTTTATTTTTTGTACTTTAGTTAGTTTATTTCATTGTAGTTATTTGTACATATTGTATTTAATTAATGTATTGATAGTGTAGTGTTAGGTTTAATTGTAGGTAATTGTAGGTATTTTATTTAATTTAATGATAGTATAGTGTTAGTTTTAATTGTAACTTAGGTTAGGATTTATTTTACAGGTAATTTTGTAATTATTTTAACTAGGTAGCTATTAAATAGTTATTAACTATTTAATAGCTATTGTACCTGGTTAAAATAATTACAAAGTTGCCTGTAAAATAAATATTAATCCTAAAATAGCTACAATGTAATTATAATTTATATTGTAGCTATATTAGGATTTATTTTACAGGTAAGTATTTAGCTTTAAATAGGAATAATTTATTTAATAAGAGTTAATTAATTTCGTTAGATTAAAATTATATTTAATTTAGGGGGGTGTTAGTGTTAGGGTTAGACTTAGCTTTAGGGGTTAATACATTTATTAGAATAGCGGTGAGCTTCCGGTCGGCAGATTAGGGGTTAATAATTGAAGTTAGGTGTCGGCGATGTTAGGGAGGGCAGATTAGGGGTTAATACTATTTATTATAGGGTTAGTGAGGCGGATTAGGGGTTAATAACTTTATTATAGTAGTGGTGCGGTCCGCTCGGCAGATTAGGGGTTAATAAGTGTAGGCAGGTGGAGGCGACGTTGAGGGGGGCAGATTAGGGGTTAATAAATATAATATAGGGGTCGGCGGTGTTAGGGGCAGCAGATTAGGGGTACATAAGTATAACGTAGGTGGCGGTCGGCAGATTAGGGGTTAAAAAAATGTAATCGAGTGGCGGCGATGTGGGGGGACCTCGGTTTAGGGGTACATAGGTAGTTTATGGGTGTTAGTGTACTTTAGAGTACAGTAGTTAAGAGCTTTATGAACTGGCGTTAGCCCAAAAAGCTCTTAACTACTGACTTTTTTCTGCGGCTGGAGTTTGGTCGTTAGATTTCTAACGCTCACTTCAGACACGACTCTAAATACCGGAGTTAGAAAGATCCCATTGAAAAGATAGTATACGCAATTGACGTAAGGGGATCTGCGGTATGGAAAAGTCGCGGCTGAAAAGTGAGCGTTAGACCCTTTTTTGAGTGACTCCAAATACAGGAGTTAGCCTAAAACCAGCGTTAGGAGCCTCTAACGCTGGTTTTCATGGCTACCGCCAAACTCCAAATCTAGCCGTAGGTATCTACCTGCATGTGGCTGTCTTTTTATATGTTTACATTAAAAGTTATATTTTAACACCAATCTCCTCATTCTACATACATATTTTTGTGTTTAGAGGCATCTCTTTCCTTTCATCCCACCCTAGGGATGTTTTTTTGTTAAAAATTTAATATTAGATGCCTATACACAACCATTTGGGCTAGCCCATAAACAAGTGTTTTTTTTTTGACAAGACACCCATGTAGTAATTTATACCTACAAGCTATACTTTTAGTGTATATAAAGTTATTTAGCTTTTGTCTGCTACAGTAGCTCTACCTAACTAATCCTTTATTCCCTGTTTGGAATACCTTGTTTTCTCTGTGGGATACATTTGCCATATTGCTGACTCCATCTGGATATGTTTAGATCGTGTTTGCTGCACTAAGGACATTACCTTATCATCTATCTCCTCCTATATCAGCCGTCTCCCATTATATTTGCCTAAACACGGCTCAGCCTCTCTAGTGCTGAATCTGGTTACACTCCCACTTCCGGTACTCTTTCTGCACGCACCGTATCAACAGCTACAAGCTGAGACGGATCTCGGCTCTGCTTCTCTCAACAAGCATTTTCTGCTTAATCTCCTCCAGCAGTTTCAACACTACTCCAGATTTCTCAGAACTCCTGTTCAGCAGACATTATTTACTCACTACTCCAGAGAGATTCCCTCTGATCTTCAGCTTGGACTTTTACTGCAAGTTAAGTACTGTATTTTATTTTGTCTTCCTTGTTATATTTGTATTCACCTCACTTTCAGTGTCAGCATATAAGTCCAACGCCATTCTGGGTTTTATTGTTGTGTTATCTTTTCCATACCATCTGGAATCATGTTGCTTTGAATATACATTTCCCCTCATTGCAAATTTAAAGCTACAGCACTTGCTGCTTGGTAGTCATTACAGCTTGTTACATTTATTACTTTGTTGTATTCTGCTGCAGCAACAAATACTATTTCATCAGGATCAACTGTGCTAGTCAATTACTAACTAGTTCTGCTCTAGTTAGGATATTGCAGTATAATCAAGTCCGATTAAAAAAAAGGAATTATATGTTTAGGATTCATTATGGATCAAGTGGAGATTTCAAATCATATTGCCTCATTAAATCAAAAGGTGGATATTTTGGCCCAGGGTTTAACTGAACTTCAGGAGAATCAGACCTTAAAGGGTTTATTGAGGGATTTAATGTTAGCTAAATCCTCTGAGACTCCTGAGCCAATAGTAAACCCATCGTATGCTTTTTTCAGGTAATCGCTCTGAATTCAGAGAAT